>NW_015387118.1:195163-234634 GCF_001527695.2 Protobothrops mucrosquamatus
TTGTAAAAATGAAAATACATCCTGCATATCAGATATTTACATTGCGATTCATAACGTAGCAAAATTACAGTTATGAAATAGCAATGAAAATAATTTTATGGTTGGAGGTCACCACAACATGGTGGCCACGCCCACTTGGTGGCCACACCCACTTGGCAGCCACACCCACTTGGCCACGCCCCTGGCACCTGGGGTCACCGCAACATGGGGAACTGTATTATGGGGTCACGGCATTAAAAAGGTTGAGAACCACTGGTTTAGGGCCTTTTTGTAAGTTCACAAACAATTCAATCTCAGTTTTGCAGAAAGTGCATTTCAGAGACTCATAATAGCCAGAGAAAAGGTTTAACTATGAGTTATAGTACATTAAACCTACAGCAAGTGTGTGTGTGTGTGTGTGTGTAAATACTCTGCTAAACAAACGACTTTCTTGTGTTTCTTTTGTGTATAAATACTCTGCTAAACAAACGACTTTCTTGTGTTTCTTTTGAAGACTTCTTGGATGAGAAGCTTCTTCAGCTCTGACTAGATGGTGGGGAGTGGAAGGATTTATATTGCTTGCAGACAGATGTTCATTTGCATTCCTTGAAACCATTTGGAGTTTACCTGTGTCCTCGGTCACCTGAGTAGTGCAAATGTGTGTGGAGCTTTCTTGGCTGCAGGATGGTTGTTTTTTCTCATCCAAGAAGCTACTTCTTGGATGCGAAACGTCTTGGAAGTGAAATGTCTTCAAGAGAAACCCAAGAAAGTCCAGTTGCCTCCTGAAAGAAAGCAGCTTTGGGACAACCATACCTGGATGACTGAGAACCTCCATAGACGATTATGATCATGATTTATCACTTGTTGCTTGTATGTACATTGAGAGCTTATGCACATATTCCTTATGTGTCCAATCACACCTGGCCAATGAAGAATTCTATTCTATTCCGTTCTATATTAACAAATCAAGTTAGACAAGTTCTCTTCCTGGTAACTATGTGAATACATCTATGCTGTTTTCCTGGCAACTTTATGGATGTGGTTCACCACATTGCCTTCTTCCAGGATGGGCAGTTTTGCCTTCTTCCAGATTTCAGCTTTTTGTTCTAACCTATACAGGGAGTCTTTGATTTATGACCACAGTTAGGAACAGAATTTCCATTGCTAAGCAAGGTGGTTGTTAAGTGAATCCTGGCTGATTTTACAGCCTTTTTTGTCATGATTGTTAAGGTAATAATTGTAATTGTTAAGCGAATCATAACATTAAGCAAATCCAGATTTCCCCATTGACTTTGCTTGTCAGAAGCCAGCTGGTAAGGTCGCAAATGGTGACCACGTGACCTCAGGATGCTGCAACTGTCAAAAATACATTCTAGTTGCCAAACAGTCAAATTTCAATCATGAAACCGTGGGGATGCTGCAACACTTGTGAATGCGAGGACTGGTCATAAGTCACTTTTTTTTAGTGCTGTTGTAACTTTGAGTGATGACTAAGGAAATGGTTGTGAGTCAAGGACTATGTGAATAGCCATGACATTCCCTAGTACTCTCCTATCCAAGTTACCCTTCTTCTGACTCAGACAAAAGAGTTCAAATACTTCCACAGCTGAGACACCTATTAATACTATGTTTAAAAGGTAAAGGAGTCCCTACTGATTTCACTCTGCTAGTCGACTATAGGGGGCGGTGCTCATCTCTGTTTCATCATTGCAGTCCAAAGTCATTTCCATGTTTACGTGGCCAGTATGATGCTGTTACTTTCCCACCAAAGTGGTACCTATTTATCTACTTGCATTTGCATCCTTTTAAACTGTTAGGTTGGCAGGAACTGGAGCAAGGACAGGAGTTCACCCATTGCATGGCGCTCGGGGTCTTGAATCTGGGCTGCCAGTTTTCCAGCTGACAAGCCCAATGTCTTAAATCACTGAGCCATCGCACCACCCCTTTAATACCATGAGTATACTATTATCATAATATGTGGAGTAGTCTTCCCCCAAGTCAGTTTCATACTGTGAAGACAAAGCACAGTGACCAGGTTTCAAAACTGCTTAGCTTCACATATAGAAGTTATGATAACCAAGGTGAAATTTTCATTTCCTATCATGAGTAGCTGATTTCCAATAATTGGATGTCCTAAAAACTAGCTTTTGCCCAAAGGAAAATGGTGGTGAATTGAGCAGTGCCAAGCAGACAAAAGAGAATAGAAAACATAGCTACAAAATGTTGCAGCAAAGCTCCATAACAGAATGCAGTATTTTTAGGGCAGCAAGTTGCTACAGCAACAGCCCATCTTTCTTGCCAAATTAGTGAGAACTTTCACAGTAAAGTAGACATCCCACAGGATCTTGGAATCTGGTAAATGGGAGGCATAGAGGGGGAAGGGAATCAAAATCTTGCAAATGTTAAAAAAGCTGTTCCAAACAATTATTAGCTTAGAAAGAGTAATTATGATAAATAGAAAATAGCAATTATGATAAATAGAAAAAATTATAGTTCCAAGAGAAAATGGTGATCCAAGGAAAGGCCATGATTTTTGGTTTACTTTATAAAGACCATCCCCAGCTTGATGCTCTATAGAAGTGCTGAGCTGCAACTTCTATTGTCTATAGCCAACATGGCCCCAATTAGCAATGCTTGATATAGGTGATGAGATTTGTGTTCAGTACATCTGGAGAATGCTAGGTTGAAATTTTCGTATAATAGGTAGAGAATGCACAGTGTATCTGGTCAGTTTAAAACTATCAACCTTTATTTAAGAGAAATGTGATCTAGGGCCATATGCCATTCTTGGCTCACTTTCAAAAGTCCGCTGGAAGCAATTAGATCTACTCTTTGACCAAAACTATCTGTCTCTTCCGTTCCCAGGTAGTCTGCAGCTTGGGACGAAGAACATGGCATCTGAAAGCGAATGAGATACAGAAAGGGGAACAATTAAGAAAGGGGAACAAACAAACAAGAAAGAACAGGTGTCAAAAAGAGAACAAAGGAGGAGGGGAATGGCATCAGCTGTTTTAGCCTATGATAACATCCCGTGTTGGATTCATTTCCACTTCCCAAAGCCCCCCGATTAATGTGACTGAAATTATTTTTTAAGTTTTGTCTCTGCTTTAAGATAGCTACTGATAGCATCGAAAGAACTTTGATTACTATCATATGCAGAACAGATTTTTTAAAAAAAATGATAGGGAGCATTGTTTCTTTGATTTCAAATAATTCAGATTTTGGGTTGACTTGGTTGTATTATGAATAGGCTTTGACTAAAGGGTCACCTGAGGATATGAATAGTTCTGAAAGAGATCCGAAAGTGTATGTTTTGCAGTAATTCTGTCCTGTTATATAGGTACGCTGCCTGGCACCTATCCCTTTTGCAATTGCAGTTCTCCATTTGTAGCTCCCAAAGCATTCCTAAATTGTGCTGCCAGATTTTAGTGGGGAAATGACCGTTTTTCAGTGGTGTAATTTTTAGGTCGAAAACAGCAAAGTAAAAATAGGAATGGGAGTATATATCTCTGGGGAATTGAAATGCTCTTGTTCCCACTTCAAATCCAGAACATCTATTTAAAAATGGCCTGAGTGTTTGGCCCCACTCTTTCTAGTAAAGTCACTGGCTCACTAGAAGACTTACGGCAGGCAAGTGATTTTTATGTATTTTATGCAGGGCTTTTTTTTCTCATAGAACGCCCAGAACGGAGTTCCGGCACCTTTTTTGGATGGAACCTTGTAGGGTAGGCAAGGCGGGTTGTGTGACATGTGTGAGTTCTGGCACCTTTTTTTTTTTTTTTACAAAAAAAGCACTGATTTTATGTATGCTGTCCATCCTGCCAGATGGACCATGTTGAGAAGAAGAGAAAGATACATGCTCACTGGAGATAAACTATTCAGGCACAGTTGCTTTTTTCTTGAGTATCAGAGACAATTACGCAGCAGTGAGTAATAAAGAGTAACACTGCAATAACTATAGCAGAAGTGATTGACCTCATGTAGGCTGGACAGGGACAGCCAAAGGGCTGGATGTGGCCTGCGGGCTCTAAAATGCCCAGGTCTGCTCAACAGGATTCTTTTCCTCCAAATGAGCTCATCTTCTTCCATTATCACAGCAATTTGTTTCCTTCTCCTGTCTCTCTAGAGTCAATTCACATCAGTGCTCAGATCGAAGTTGAGGCAAAAGAGATTAAGGCAATTGGAGGTTATGGTCCTTCTTATTGCTTGCAAGCTTGAAGAATGCAGAGAAGCAGTCAGCAAGATGAATGGCAGGAATGTTGATGGCCCCTAGATTCCAAGATCCAGTCAACTACACAGATGAGATTGGAATATGGAAGTATGGAGCATAAATGAATATTCTCTGTTTCTTCAGTGACCTGCCCAGAACATCTCCCGGAATTGAAAAACTCTTCATGAAATAAAGTGCAGTTTAAGTAAAGAAAATAAAGAGCTCAGTCAGCCCACAAAAAGGCTTGAAGAGACCAGACACAACATGACTTACAAGCTCTTCCTTGCCTATGAGCAAACTGTGGCTGTGTTTATACGTGCTAAACCAAAAAAGTCAGTTAATCTGCAAGGGCATCACCATTTTACTTCCTGTTGCCTTTGTATTTTTAAATAGGTTTTGTGGCTGACAATGTTTTCCAAGCCTAACTACCCTTCCAAATGTCTGAAAAACGGCTTTTGCTCAAGTTTTTTTTTATAGGTTGCAAACTTAACTTCAGAAAGTCCACAGTGGGTTTGCTTTCACCTTCAAGTATGCCAGCATACCAAATAGTTTAGCTAAAGAATTGCACACGATCATGGATAAAACAGCAGTACAGGCAGACTCATTTGTGAAGGATAATTCCATCAGATATTAAAACCAGTCAGGAAACTGACTGACCTCCCTCAACAAGATCAATAGACAAATCAACAGAGCCAGATCAATAACCAGGGAGGGCCTATTTAAACAAAAACATAACGCAGAAACTAAACAACACTCATATCTCACAACACAAGTCACTCAAATACGTTATTAATTAGCTACAGAACATACTTTCTCAGGCATTGGGTGGTGGGCCCAAACGTGCATAGAGATAACCACTCAACTTGAAGCAGATCCTGACAAACAGCAAGAAACAACAGGACAAAATGCCATCATGGGAACCAGTCTGCAACAAATCCCATTTACTTTGCCTACACATCTACAACAACAGCACCATCACAGGCCCCAACAAGCCTACTTAGGACAAACAAGCCTACTTTGTCCTACTTAGGACAAACAGGAGAAATTCTGTGCAAAAGAAATAATGATACAAGGTTGGCATCAAAATCAGACAAGGTAATGTCAAAACACTCCAATCTCTCAGGACCCTCTGACTGTTTTATAAAATGGGAACTTTAACAGCACCATCAGGTGAGAAACTGTTGAACTCAGACGCTTCAAGTGAGCTCAACAAATACAATAGGTTTTAACACATTACAATTGTTAATTAATAAAATACTTGTAATCTGTTTCCCGTGTAACTTGTATCTGCATAACCAACCTTTCCCATCTCGTTCTAGTCCTACTTCAATCTAGCCGCGTGAGCTTCAGATCACAGAAGCTCATCTTTTTAACAAACATTATTAGTTAGAAAAGATGCTATCAGATTCCAGTTTTCATAGGTGATATATAGAAACCAACAAAGATGTCCCAAAGGTCTTTTTTTCCCAAAAGGCAACTGGACTTTCTTGGTGTTTTCTTTGAAAATGTTTCGTTTCTCATCCAAGAAACCTCTTCAGTTTGGAAGAAAGATACAGCATTTTGTACTAAAAAAAAAGTTGGTGAAATCCAATTGGCTCTATCTGCTGGAGACAATTGACAGATTACCCTCTTTCTAGTACACATTTTGCACCCTTAAAATATGTTCCTGGGGGCTTGAGGGGAAGAAAAAAAAGGAAATGAAATTAGCATGCTCCATTGGATGTCACCAGATGTGTTCCAGACAGTCCTATTTCTTAGAGAGAGAAAAAAACATAATTGACTTGCATTGGTAGAAATAATTAACAGAAATATTTCATGAAAATTATGATAGGATGATTAAAGTATGCAAACAGTTTAAAACCACCATTCTATGTCATGTAACATCTACCTAATCAAATTCCCGGAAAAAACCACAATTTAATTCTTGCATTCAGTTTCATAGACCATCTTATTAAAACCACTGCAGGAGAAAACATTGTTTCAGTCTCTTCTGGCGGTATAGAAAGGTACAAATCCAAAAATAATACTTTTACTTTGGTACTATTCAGTCAAAGATTGTTACTCTACTACTGTTTTGTTGCTATATTCTTTATATAGTGTCATCTAGGCACATGGCTGTTTGGAAAGGATGGCTATGACAGGTCCTTCATCCCAATGGCTTATGATCAAGGCTGACAATTCTAAAGTTGTGGCCTCTACAGCTACTTCGAATCATGCCGCTCTATTTTTAGGCACAGAACGAGCCACTCAGTTTCCTGTCACTTTGAGCCTGAAAAGAAACAAAAGCTGTAGTGTAAACCAGTGGTCCCCAAACTTTCTGGCTTGGTGGACCAGAGGGAGGGGGAGGGGGGATGGTTCTGTGTGACTGGAAAGTGCGTGCACAAGTGCCCGCGCTCACGCAAATGGAGCTTTGCGTGTATGCCCACTGCTCATGCAGGTAGAGCTTGCATGTGCATGCTTACCCACCGCTTGTGCAGCCCAGTTTTGAACAGGCCGTGGCCATAGCCTAGGGGTTGGGGACCCTTGGTGTAAGCCTTAAAATAGACTTAATTCATATAAACATGTAATCCCCCCCCCATTCCTGATGGAGAAAATGAGAAATCCCAGTTGAATGTCTGCTGCGGCCTGGGCCACTTGTTGTTCTCATCCTACTAAGGTAGCTGCAGCTCAATTGTCTTTTCCTAAATAGTGACATAGAACATATTTGTAGCTAGATAGAAGAACATATTTGTAGCTCAGGGTTGAGCTGTGGGGTCCTTAGTGTTCTCTCAGCTACAACCAAGTTACAATTAATCACCAAGCTCAGAGAGCATCAAGGACCCTATAGTGACATGTAGCCACAGCCATCAAAGTTACTAATCTCTGATCTAATATTAGAAAATACTATAACCACGAATACTTGGTAAAATACTTGGCAGTTGGAATATTTTAGAGTATAAAACAAGTCGTAGGTAATGTCCTGTGCTCCCTTTTTTTTCCTGTGAGAATCCAATTGCATTAAAAGAAAACTTGCTTTTCCAAGTTGTGTAGTAGGTTAAATTGCAATTCAAAGTCTACACTTTCCCCACATTTTAAGGTGGTCTCCATTATTCCTTCCACATCACTGCATGAGGATGATAACATGTATGGAGAATTCTACATACTTGTTTTGCCCAGTTTTACTTCTCTCCCGTGAACATTTACGCTCTGTCCCTTTATAGCACAATAGTCATGAGCGTGATTGTTGCTGTATAATCCACTTGTGTTTTTTTTTTCCCATGAAATTTTATTTTTTTCATCATAAAAAACAAACATAAGTAAACACAAAAACCATTCAAAAAATCCCCCCCCCCCGGACTTCCCAAACCTATCCCAGGATAAAATTCATATAAAAGTAAACAAATACTAATATCTCTAACTTCACAAAGTGTCTTAATCTAAAAAATAGGAATAAGAACCATAAAAAAACTTAAGAAAAATCTAGAAGCCTAAATTATATTCTACCACTCTGTGTTTCTTTTGAATATAAACGATCCATCTTCTCCATATTAATAAAAATTGTTCATTCGAGTGGTTCTTCAAGTAAGCCGAAATCTTTGCCATTTCAGCAAGGTACGAAACTTTCAGTCTCCAGTCTCCCATCGTGGGCAGAATTGGGCTCTTCCAATTTTGGGCTAAATAATCCACTTGTTTTTATCCAATGTACTGTACACTAGTTTTTTTAATATTAGAATTCTGAAACCACAGCATACCAGCTTGTTCTAAACATGGAGGATTTTGTTTGATTTAAACACTGAAATGTCATTTGATCATCCTGAAGGTAAAAAATAGCAACGTATTGCTGATGATAAAGTAGCCAGTACGGGTGACATTCAGTTGTGCAAGCTAAACTCTGCTCAAGCAACAAAAACATAGCTCTTCCCTCGTCACCTCAGCCTACCAGGCATCGCTAAAAACTACTTTGAAGCACTGAGGAGCGCCCCCCATTGTGCCCTTTTTTGAGAGTACATGTAGAAAGGAACAGCTTCCTTCCTATTGCGCTCACAACAATTGGATTTTACTGCATTAACTACGCCTCCTAATAGGAATCTGATTTATTAAGAAAACATGTGTTTATGGCAGATGATGTACAATATACGGTAGTATAGAATGCAGAACGAAATATACAGTGCTTATAAATAGATTGCCAGCTTCTGTGCTGAGAATTATAAATGTCCCTTCATCTCTGAACATGAAAAGTGCATAGATGCAAAGCACCAGACCATTTCTAAAACTACAGCTCTATGACTTTGACACTCTTAAATTTTAGTATTAAAAACAAAATGTAAAGAAATAGCATGGCAGGCAGATGGAACATTCATGTATGCTCAGATTTGGGTATGAGGAATGGGGAATATGATAGATTTGTATTGCTGTTGCTAAAGCCATCGCTCTCTCGCAAGGCCAATAAAAACAAGGCATTATGAAACATTAATATACTTAGATTAACACTTCCAAATTATTTATTTTTTGATCAGATTAAATTTATTCCCAGAAAGATCAAAACATATGCTTATGATTAAAATACGTTATCTAGATCCTCTATGAAACTGAAATGAATGGTGCAAAATAGCCCAAATACCTAACTAGCATCTGACTCAGCCACTTCATTATATGGTTCAAGTTTATATTCTTTCCATGTCATATATAATAAATAGCGTATCTCCATAGGGATTCAGATGATTATCATAGAACATTTAGTATGAATTTGAGTTATCAGAAAAAAAATATGAAGAGCACACAGATATGATAGGAATTATGAAGTTCTGTGAGACACATTTCTTCTAATTTATTGTTGCTAATCTTAAATTACCATTGAAACATTCCGTTTACAACCTGAGACTGAATAATTTTGGTTAGCGTGATGGTATATGGGATTTTCTGCAGCATCCACTAAGGAAAACTTTAATTTTCATTCTACAAAAAACATAGTATCTACTTTTTTTTTCCTTTTTAAAGGAAGTTCTATCCCACAGTGCACAGTAAAAAGGAATTTCTGACCAGTACCTTGGTGGGACCCAACTGAATTCAACATCCTAGTGAATTTACATCTTGTTGTAATATGCTGTAATATGAAAGTTACCTAAAATGAATGGCGTATATTTATAAAGACTGTATTTAGGTGTCAAGGGAGATACCCAATCATCCAGGTCATGATTGTCCCAAAGGTGCTTTTACCAAAGAACTGGATTTTCTTTATTGTTTCTTTGAAAATGTTTCGCTTCTTATTCAAGAAGCTTCTTCAGTTCTAATTGAGTCCCCACCAGTCATTCCACATTGGTCCACCACTCATTTCCCACAGTCAGAACTGAAGAAGCTTCTTGGATGAAAAATGAAATGTTTTCAAAGAAAAAAAAACAAGAAAGTTCAGTTGCCTTTTGGAAAAAGCACCTTTGGCACAAATGTCTTTAGGACAGTTTCCCTAAACAATTCTCGTTTTGCAATGTTAGATTGCAAAAGATAAATCTCCCATATATAAAATATACAGTTTTGGAAGTTCTATCTTACAATTTTTCAAAAACTGAGCAAGAAGGAATGATCAACATCATTTGTAACATTATCAGTCTAGAATATAACTTAGAAAAAAGAAATAAAATATTAACATTAATATTAAATGCATGCTCTTGTTAAATATTTTTAAGACTACATGTAAGAAAACATACAAAATAAGATATAAAATAAATATTAATATAACAATGAAAAAATATATAATTACTACTATGCAAAAACAAGCCAAACTGAGGAATGCAGTTAAGTATCTAAAGCAGGGGTGTCAAACTGCTGGCCCGCGGGCCGGTTTCATCATACTGGAGCCACGCCCACCCCATTGCCGGCAATGGCGAAGAAGCTCCGATACATCGCGCGACGTCACGAGTTTGACATGCCTGATCTAAAGCTTAACAATACTAGCCCAGAATTGGATATTTAAACTCTAAATAGCCTATCTAGAAATCAAAATTTTAATTTATATAAATACAATGAAGATTGATATCGATGAAAGAACAGAAGTTAGATCATCTAGACATAATATGATTTTCCACTGATCAACCATCTCTTGCTAAAAGTCAGTTCCTGGGGATTATACATACGGCGCTGCAAAATATAGCAATTGTATATCTTGTTATGGGATCATAGTCTAGGGCTAATAAACAAGGAGAGGCTTGAACTGTATGAGGAGATAGCAGCAATTCATATTTCCTCCTGAATTAGAACTGAAAACCATGTTCAAGAAATTTAACTTTTCCATCAATGTCCCAGATACATAAAACTGTTGAAGTGACAGGCAGAAACTTTATTTTGGTCATTGACAAATAAAAGTACATTCAGTAAAACAAAACAATGCAGAACTATCCCCTAAAAACAAGAACAATTAGCAACCATTTGTGGGTGAAGTTTACACATAATGGAGCAAACGTTTGCTACTTGTGGAGAGCTAACTTCTAGATGGTTTAACAAATAGTTATCAGAGTCCCTGGGAAATTTAAATAAACTTGAAGGGAGGGTATCACACCTTGCAAGAGTTGAGGTTTCTAGTTTTAGTAACTCTTCTAGATTTAAATACTTCTAATTGCATAAGATGTGCCACAAGTACGATTGTGCACCTACATTTGTCAACGATAAGATTTTAAAACCTATTTAGATCAACCTGGTGCTATATGTTCATATTCATTATTTCAACGCTGCAGGGACAGCAGTTGGAGGAAGGAAGACCAAGGGAACCCGACTTTATCATCAGAGATTGCTTCCAAACAGACTGAAATCTGTTCTCCAAAGACAGATGAACTGTACCCAGAGAAAAATGAGTTTTAGCTAATCTTTAGTATAGATATCTATGGTCCCAGCCTCATTTTTACCAACACCAATGACTAAGACGAGACCCCTGTATTTGATCTTCAAAATTTAGTTTCAGTTTGCTCAGTGGGATAGACCCAGCTGTGCACTATAGAGCATCTGTTCCAGTGTTTTTACTATAAATAACATACAACTCATTTTTGTTCACAAGACTCTAATGGCAAGTACACTCATTTGAACATTTTGGGCAATATAGGAATATGAAAAACCATCCCCAAATACTAAAAGATTATTTACCTACGTAATTTGCCTGTTGGTGCACTAGGCATGCTCTCCTAGCAAAACTCTGGATTCTGGTCTTTTGATAGGTAATTTTCAATTTATCCCCTTACAAAATTATGTAAGAGCCTTCAATGCTCTTCTGAGACCTATATTAGTCTTAAATAATATAACCACATAGGACAGGGGTGTTAAACTGCCAGCCCATGAGCCAGATGCATTATAGTGAAACCGCACCCACCTCATTGCCGGCAATGGCAAAAAAGTCATGATGTCGCAACACGTCATGTGACGTTGCGAGTTTGACACCCCTGACATAGGATGTAGTGGCTCATGAGGTTACAATACTAGGCTACCAACTGGCAGGCCTGCATTTAATATCCGGTTGCTGCCATGGGCCAGAGTGAGCTCCTGTCACACGCTTCAGCTCCTGCTGACACAGGAGTTTGAAAGTGGGCGACCACAAGTAGATGGGTACCACCTCAGTAGGCAATTTAATGGGGACACGAAAGGTGCTCCCAACTGAGCATCCCCCAGGCAACAGTGATGCCATCGGCTGATCCTTTCAAGGCTTCAGTGCTTCCAACATGGAAGTGTAGTGTAGTGTAGTACAGTACAGTATATAACCACATCAGCTGTATACATTATAATAGATTTCTCACTTAATTTAGGAGGATGAAAGTCTAAATTTGTTAGGTAATCTGCCAAGTCTTATGTAAATATTAAACAATTGTGGGGCTAATATACTTCCCTGTTTAACCCTCTTTTTTGTTGGTAGAGTGGATGTTAAATTAGCTTGGGGAGATAGTTGGTTTATGGCATGACACTGCTTTTGTCATTCCACCTTCCTCTTGACCTCAACCGCAGATTCTTCTGCATGGGATAACATTTGTCGTCAGCTTTGTACCCTCATCAATAATAATAATAATGTAATAGACACTGTACAATTGAGAAAGCTTCTAGCTTCTCCCACAACTTATCATAAAATGCTGACTTAATATCCCTGTATAAATTTACTATACTACTTGTCATCAGTATTTGTTTTGAATAGATAAACCTGGATGATTCCAATGCCACTTGTAAGATAGTAAGGATGATTAAACTTGCCTACACATATACTCTATTCAAATAATTTTACCCTTATTGCAAATAAGCTAGTTTTAGGTAAACTACAATTATTACAATGTACTTAAGAACAATTTCTATCATTTAAAAAAATGAAAAATGTTCATAACGGGACTAAACCTCTATTCCTACAAGTAGTTCTGGCCAAATTATCAGGCAGTACTTGCTGTTGGATTCTACTTACAGAGTTCATTACAGTTCGCTACTATTGGATGGAATTGCCTGAAAATACAAGATATGGCTGTAATACAACTTTAACCTAAGCTCCAAGGAAGATTAATGGAAAAGAGAGCAAAACATTATTTGTCTGTAATATCTATCCAGTTCTAAGGGCAACAAGTTCTCTTTGATTTCTTTAGTTGCTATATTTAAGGAATCATCTTTTTAAATACGCCTATTAATTTGTTAAAGCACAAAGAAAAAAAGAAAAGGCAAACATAAATGAAGCAAAAACCGAAAGCATGACGTCATTAGGAGAGAATTTGTTCTACTGAATGAAATGACACTTGTGAGAATTTATTCTCTCATACAGAAAGAAAGACTATCACTGCAGGAAAATATGGGCACTTTCTTCAAGAACTGCACAATCTATGTTTTGGAAAACTGAATTATTACCTAAGTGTACTCACTAATATTTCTTTAGTTTCTTACAACAATCCGCATTTTTCAAATAAGAAGCCACCATATGTGCACAATCACCACAGAAACACACAGTCATCACAAAATTCCTGATATTCCAGGAATCCTGCATCTCCTAATTTATTTCAAATACAAAATAATTACACAAATTTATAGATTCAATGTTTATACAAAATGGTCTGTATTATTTGTACATATTTTCAGATTCAAACTGGGAATTTAATCGAGTTTGATGAAATCATAAGTAACAGTAACACAGATTTGTTATTGTATGCTAATACTGTATTAACATTAAAATAGATATTCATTGATATTAGAGGGGATTTTATGAACTGAAAGTTAAAGGATGCATATGATTTCAGGGAAACAAATACTCTGTATCAGAAAATGCATTCCAGTAGAATTCTGTTCTTTTCTTGAGTCCAAGCATAGCATTCTTTTAATGGGCTGTACAATAAAACTTTTATGCTTTCTTCCAAAGTTATCCTATTTCTGGACCCATTTGTAGATCACACAGCATGGTTCACTGAGTGCACTCTAAAAATAAAGCTGGATTTATTTGCATACCAGGATTCTTTCCCCAACACTGTTGAAATAAAGACAAAACTACAGAGACAAAATCCAGTATAGTTTCCAACAACAAAAATTTCCCAAATACTGTTGCAAAAATTCCTTCTACTGAAATGATTTGCTACAATAATAAAAAGCATACATTACATATAAAAAGATACCAGTGTACTAAAAGTGACAGAAGTGAACTAGCAAATCCTTCAAAGCACATATTATATCAATGACTAGCATTTAAAAACATTTCCTGCTATAAAATGTAGGTCATTTACATTTATAAATCTGCGATTCCCCTCCCCCCCCGCTGAAACAAGTTTTCAAATAATTCTGCTATTCAACTCTGTACAGCTTGAAACCACAGTTCAAACTTAGTTTCCGTTTGACTTTTTGATTTCTTTCGCTTGAATTAAATAAAGCTCATCAGCTGATAATTCCTATAGCAAAAAGTAATTTTATAAAAATAAACCATGACTCAATGCTCAACTGCAGTGTACAATATGAACGGAGCTATTTTCTTATATTGCACAAATCTGATTTTATAGAGATGCATATTCGTATTTTCAATCGGTAACAGAAATGGTGTGGGAGAAAAGTCTTATTCTTCCTTCCAGGACACCGACATTGGCCATCTTCATCGTCTTACAGAAGTGCAATTGAGCCATTAGTTTCATAATGAATGTGTGTGGCAGGTGCAATACAGATCTAAAACTCTGTTCTTCCTGCAACTCCGATTGTGCTGTGTAAACAACATTATGCTTCAAACAGAAAAAAATGTCGGATTTATTGATTAAAAACATTAACTTAAACAAAACTATTGAATTCCCCCAAACAGTTTTTGGAACTATCCTTATGCTACTTGTACAGTTAGCATGGTTAGGCATTATTGCTTACATACAGTACATCATATGCCTCCTGATATAAAGCAGTTCTATGATCTGTTTATATACAAGGTTCTTTTTTTTCCTTTTTAGTTTAAAAACAAGCTGTAAAAACATTACATACTTTACAGACAATACAAATTCCCACATTGGTACTCAAGTCTAACAAATGGAATGCATAACATTAATAAAACGTCATAAAGGAAGACTGACAGTAAGTCCTTGATTGTCAAGACACATTTATATTTTATATATAAACTCTTAACTGTGCAGAATCAAAAGATTCAATCATAGGTACATCCTTATTTAATAACTCATATTTACAGAACAATATTGCATAAAAAAATAAAATAAACATTTACATATTTCTATTTTTCCATGTACTGGGGTAAAGAATGCAAGAAACAACTCTGAGAAAATTGCTTGTTTCAATTTGTGTCTACTACCAAAAGAACTCTCTCTCTCTCTCTCTCTCTCTCTTTTAATTATTATTGAAAAGAAAAAACAATGATTTCTATGTGTATAGCAAAATCAATTAGAAAATTTCCCTGAAACAAATTAATTGAAAAATAATGGAAGCTAAATTTAACGCAATGTTGTTTTTCATTCACTGTAATACTTCTTCAGGACATCCTCCTTGCACGCAAAAAGAATAGTTAAAAGTCCTGCATACCTAAAAAAAACATGCATTAACAGAAAATAAAAGCATTTCAAAAAGTTGCAAGGCTTCTGTTTGAGCAGAATTTAAGAAAATATAAACATCGTTTTTATTAATAATTTTATCAATTGGAAATATTACATATGAGGTTTTACCAAATGAAATACCCAGATCACAAACACATTTCTGTTTTCTAAATTTCTGAACTATATTCTAATATCTATATCTCCCTGCAACTTGAGTAAGAATTTCTACCCGACAAAATTTTAGGTTGCAAATTTACAAATACAAAGCAAGTTAATACTGAAATATTCAAGCAGGCTGATCTTGGATCCATTCTGGATCTTCTTCAAATATTCATGAAACATATTACACACATCATTAAAAATAATCTGAGCAAATATGGAACATATGTTGTATGTATCCAAGTGGAGCTATTTCTGAAGATAATCCCAAAACTATGGAAATAAAATCCAAAAGCTATCATTAAAACGTATTAATTCACACTATTGATTTGAATCCCCCTTTAAAATCACAAAATAAATAAGGAAAAAAAGCAAGCATATGACATTATAATGTATTTCATTCATTTTGACCAGTCTCTTAATTTGCAGCACTTACACAAATGCTCTGCAATATGCTTGTAAAAGTTACAGTCATAGATTTATCTCTACTACATGACTTTACACCACTCAAGAGAAACAAGGGAAAACCCAGCTTGGGAATTATCAGATATTCCACAGAAATCACAAAAACATTTTAGGTTTCAACAAATCGCTTGTTCTCTCGAAATATTGTGGCAACCTGCTTTACCTCGGAATCTATATTAAAAGTTTTAGACCAATTTCAGAAAAAGCAAGAAAGGTGATCTCACATAAATGAAAAACAAATCATTCTAACTGTTCTTCAAACATGTAGTGCACTGCAGTTCATCCTGTTGTTTCTCTTTAAATAAATCATTCTTGGTAAATTATATAGCCTGAGTCATTGTGCCCCCCACCCCCAAAAATGATAAGGGAGCTATTTCAGCTCTAAATCAAAAGCCAATTCCTTCATTTACAATTTTTTTGAAGACTTTGAGATCCAGCATGTATCCAAATATGAACTATTGAAGGCTGAGATAATAAGATTTTTTTTTTTAAATTAAGCAGTATATTTCTGTTTAAAGATGACACCAAAGGATAGTCAACCGAACTGTAAATATACAGGATTTTAGGACCTTAGCTAAAATGTCCTAAATAAAATGTAATAAAACTTTATTCTAGCAAAATATAGTTTTATTAGCACTATCTCACAATGTACTGTGTGCATCAGATAGACCTGTAAAATTGCCTAATCCTAGTTAATTTAGAAAGCTACTTTTAGGTAAAAAGTAATTTGGGTTCGTACATGATTTTTATGGACAGGATCACAAACACCAATACTAATGCTTCTACTCATACATGAGGTGTTTCATGTATACTCCATCTATGCCACTTTGGGCTTAAACATTTCTTGCTAAAGCACCCCTTCTCCAATTAGTAAATGCTGCAGATTTAATGATGCTATGGAGTAACTTCCTTCAATGCATCTCAAGAAGCCGTCATAATCAAGCATTCTGGTATTTGTAGCCATGCACACAAAGCATTTTGGATGTCTGCTATAGTTCATTCTGCCTTCCTTTACTGTATTCATTTTTTAATGTTAGGTATGTTCATAGGAAATAAACACCTACATTTTCTCCACACACCTTGGGTTCCTCTTGGCTATCCGCAAATGGCTGCAAACTTTCCTAGCTTTTTATTCCAGCTACTGAATATGTCTACACTGTTTTATTTGCCAATCTTGCTTACCTTACTGAAACATAATCTATTGTTAACTAAATAAATAGGGGAACACTGAGATATCGTGCTGGAAATGCTTAGTTAAAATTAACACGCTATTGAGGCACAGATACAACTAGCAAAAGGAAAAATAAAAGATTAATTCTTTAGACGTATTTGTGTATAACTGCATCATTAGGATTATTTAATTGGGTATTTAAATTTGTAGGCATTGTGTAGAGGAAAATGGGATGCAACGGCCTAACTGTGATGGAAAGGAATGCACAATGAATGTTGAGACTATGAATCTACGAAGATTCACAAGTAGATTTAAAGAGATTATTTTGCCATCCAGAACTCTTAAGTTCTACTGAAGAAATAGAGGAGGAAAACTGCCAATGGGATAGGAAGCTATGTTTAATTAAAAGTCACAATTACTCTGGATTTTTTTTCTTAACCAAATTTTGAAAGAACTCTGGTTTCTTAGGTTTTGTGAGAGACAATAGCAAGGAATATATCTTAAAATGATATGTGCATCCTTCTTCCCAATCTGAATTATTTTTATTTGAGAAAGAGAAGCACATTCCTAACACTCAGCCTTTCGGTAATACTACTTAAAGTTTTCCATTAATGGATACATAGAATAGAATTATATGGAAAGAATAAAATATTTATTCTATTACAGACTGAAATAAAAATCATTTTTCAGTTTTAAAAACGTTTACGTTATCCCAACATTTATGTTAAGTAAAACCATGCCATTTTTAAAAAGTGTATATAGAATGATTGCAGCACACTGTTTAGCTCAGAACAATTTTATAGGGAAAATGGGAAAGGGATAAAATTTACACTTTATTGTGTATGAAATATATTAAAATAGGGACTGTATAGCTTTCTATCACTAACACTGTTCACCAGCTCTGGCTGGCAAAACTGTAGTGAAATTGCTCATTCAGGTTAAGAGATGCAGTAAGAATAACTGCTTTAGAGAAAGTTTACAGTATCTAACAAGCTGAAGTGCCAAGTGTTTCTGGGTAAGCAAAACATTTTGTGGATGTTAAGGCATCCCCTTCATTTTCATTGCTATTTTTTTTAAAAATCCTACGATGTAAGGTGAAAATAATGCTGGATAATGAGCCTAAATGTCAAAAATACTTTAATTTTTTTTTTAAAGGAGAAATATGAGGAAGGATCTAAGTGCTCTAATGTTAATTATTGCAAATTTGTAGGATGAAATAGTTAAATTTTAAATCCTGGAGTTTTATCTTTTATATATTAACATTACAGAACTGGGAACACAGACTGCAAAGCGTTTAGCTAAAATCTAACCATCTGATTAACTGTCATCACTGGTAAAAATTAATTAAAATTTAAATGCATGAATAATAGGGACTTAGCTTTTAAATAACTTTTAATTAATCAAACATTTAAATAGGAAAATGTGTCTAGCAAACATCATTATTTTCATTAAAGTGTATTAAAGGAAACCAATAAAAGAGTTATTATGTGGATTTAACAGAGTTTTTTTAAAAATAAGTTCCCCCCCCCCAATGCTTTGTAGCTTCTAGCTACAATCTCCTGACATTTAAAGTTTTGGATTTGTACAGCTTATTCATATTCCCTGATGAAGTGCAATAACTAGAGTAATTGGGAAATGCAATATGAATAATTTCATAATGATCATTTTCTCCCAAATAATCAAAGTTACCAAACTAGGAAATTATTATAGGAGAGATATCTTAACTGGATTTTTTTTTTTTTTGGTTTGCTTCATTTTTTTTTAATCAATCTCAACACAGCAAATTCCTGATCTCAAAAAAGGAAACAGCCACCTGCCTTTTCAGTGGACGCCCACTTATAAGGCAATTAAAAAAAAATGACAATTAATTAAAAAAAAGTAATCATTAATATGCTGTACCAGCTTACTTTTTCATTATAACACAAGGCCTTAAATCTGTATAGGAGCCATCTTATACAGAAGACACTCATTCTCAACAGACCTGTGGTAAAGTGCCAATGTTATTTCTACAGATTTTCTTAGCCAAATGTTTGGCCTGTGGTCGCATCAGGTGATGAGTTCATCCCTGCCCGAGCATCATTTACATTCACCAAAGGAAATTCTGGGAAATCAGCACTTCCCCCCGGTCCCCGCAGGTTCACTTGTCCATTAGCAGTATTAAACTGAGATGATAAGCCAGCTCGTGTTCCATGATACTGAGCCCTGAATGGTTGCTCAAACGAGCCTATCTGATACGCTTGATGGACAGGCTGTGCCTCTGCCTTCTTCTGAGAGGTCACTTGATCCAAGAAGTCCTGGGTAGAGGATGATGAAGAGTGATTTGGCTCATCACCTGAAAAGGGAAAAGAGTGCTGGGAATCGCCAACAATCAGTCCAAAGTGAGACTTGTCTGGAGTTGTTCTTAGGGGAGAGTTCATTCCCGATCGAAAACTGTTAACAGGTATAGATGCATAGACCTGTTTGTCAATAGCAGAGAATGCTGGTTGCCCTGTAAGAGACTGGTTGTCATTCACAAAATTAAGGCTTGAGTTGTTCAAATAGGCATCATTTTGGCTCGTCCTGTCCAAAGCTTGCTGCAAAAACTTGGAATATTCCTGTAACATACTGGCTTTGTCAGAGGAGGAACCTTGAGAACTTGTTCCAACATTCTCCGCTTGAGTAACCTCTGACACTTCAGAAGAATTTATAGATATGCTGGAAGTCACTTCAGTATCAGCCACATTGAAAGCAATCTCATGCTGGCCATTGGCTTTATGCGAATAATGGTCTAAAAGAGTTTGAAGTACTTCATCTGGAATGACACTTTTGTCATGGCTTCCTTTAATCTCCACATTCAATGCCGATGTATCCAATATTGATGCTGTGCTACCTTCATCGATCACGCTTGCTACAGCAGCCTGGGTGACTGACGGCTGTGAAGCGATAGTGCCAACATTCAAAGCATATTCTCTGCTGTTACTATTAGCCGCTTGGAGATACCGCCTTTTCTTTAAAAACTGCATTGCATCGTCATAGTTTGTACTGCTGTGGACGGGTTTACTGGGACCTTCCTGTAAAGAATCAACCTGGTCAATATCAGCATTGCCTTCAGCCTCCAGTAAGCCTTGTTTATCCACAAGATCGAAGGCATATTTTGAAACCTTGCTGTCTTCATAAGAAGCTAGGGATGAAATGGTCTGACTATGCTCCAGTGGCTGCTTGAGGTTTCTCTTACTGTTAATCTTTTTGAGCACGAGTTTAGGTGGGTGTATTTCTCCAGAATTTGCTTCCTGCAAATGACCTCCAGTGACAGAAGAATGGGGCATCTCAACTGCATATTCCGCCACCATATATTCATCCTTTATTTTAGTACTGCCAGCATACAACGGCAAGAAATCATTCTTATCTTTCCTATGTTCAGATTTGTCTGTCCCAGTTTCTTTATCCATCCCAGAAGATTTCAATTTCTCAGTTTTTTGCCTCTTCTTTTTTGGCAAAGAACAGTCTTTCAAAGATATAGGGAAGCCTTGATCTTCATCAGGAGTCAAAAGGCCAACTTTGGTGGCACTTCTATTGGGTTTCTTGTCACGGTTTTCATGGCACATACGTTTGTGTTTCAGTACACGATCAGTCCTTGAGAAGAACTACAAGGAACATGATTTGGATTAGAGAAGAAAAAAGAACCTTTTGGCCAATTTAGTTTTTGACATGGGAAAGTCTCCATAAGTCATATTGCTAACATGATCATTTAAAAAAATTCCCAGAAAGGCACTACAGACAGAAATTGCTGTGTGAAACCCCACCATGTCAAAAGATACGGCTCAGAATGTATGTTAAAACAATTTTAAGTTATTACAAAATTCATCCTTCTAATTCTGTTCAACAATACTGATTTGTCTCAGCTTCTCTGCTCTCATTTTTTTCTGTAGCTAAAAATATGGTCCCTCAAGGGTTTATGGTTTTCCTTGTTGAATAATCATTCAACCAGATTCAAGTAAAGGTTTTGAAAAATTAAATGTACAAATAACGTAACAATAAATGTGCTCCTCTTCTACAAGACACACATTAACATCAACTACTATAATACAGTTTGTCCTTGCTTACCAATGGTAATTGGCACTGGGAACTCTGTCACTAAGCAACACATTCATAAGACTGACATGTGGCCATACAGTTCCATGCAGTTGCAGTGTATCTCGTGATTATCATTTGCGACTTCCCAGTGGCTTCCCCAATGATTTTGCTTCTGGAAAGCTGGCAGTGAAGGTCACAGATGTTAATCGCATGACCACAGGATATTGCGATGGCCACAACTACAAGAATCCATTGTAAATACCCCTCGTTCAGCAATGTTAAAAAAATTTAAATTTTCAACAGTCAGTGATTGAATGGATGTTAAATAAGGACTACCTGTACTACCTGTACAAGTTCATCACTTTGCTTATATTTATTTCCTGGATATACAATACTGTGATGAATTACATACAGTCATATTAGTCAAACAGTTCTGACAATTTTCACTGAATCTTTCTTTTGTCCTTCTCTAATTACCTGCAAGCAGTATTCACACTGATAAGGCTTCTCTCCACTATGAGTTCTCTTATGTCTTTCCATGTGATACTTCTGTATGAATCTCATGCCACATTCATCACATCGAAATGGTTTCTCACCTAAGAATAAAATAGAAAGTATTGTTAAATAAACGAGAAATAAGATCTATGTATGTTTCCATATTAACTTGCAGTAATTTTTTATTCTCAAATACAATTAAGATACCACCGCAAAACCTGACACGAAAATGCCATAATATTCAGAACATACAATCTGGAAGAAAACCAGCATTGAATATATTTATTTTCATTCAAGTGTGTCAGAACTAGAAATGTAAAAGAAGTATCAGACACATATTCTTTCCTAAAAAGTTTTTGACACAAAGCGTTATGTGATGGTGGTGGTGTGGTGGTGGGGAATATTTCTTTATCATCTAGCAATTTAAAAATAGTAAACTTTTGTACAAAAAATGTTGCATTTAAGATTTCCTATTATTTTTTCCTCGCTTTTGTAAAGAGATCAAGTAACCATACTAGCTTTGAATACACTGTAGTCATTTGTTAACTAATCAAGTATCCTAATTCTACATTTATTTAGTTAGGCAATATGGAAAGAAAGTAAATTCCTAATTTACACACTCACTTCCTCAGCCTTCCTGGAGAAAATGTATGGTATCTTTAATATCATTTTAGATAAATCAAACTTCTCTCTGAACTTTCTTTAAACTACTCCTGAAGAAAGGAAGTAATTCCATGTCAAATCAAGAAAACATAGTCCTTGAGGGTTGTATGACTATCACAAATTTTCTTGAAAATGTACACAAACATAAAAGCATGAACACTATATCTATAGTTTTTAAACCCTTTTTTTAAATGGCCTTCTGGGATCTAAATTTCAGCCTCTCAAATATATGCTAAAGGTTATCTTTTCCCATAAAACACATCCTTATTTGTTTTGCCTGAAAATGAGACGTACACCATCCACAACAGTTAATGAAGTCTGTTAACTTCAATTCTTTAAATAGTGATAATTGGTCTTCTATATTTTCAAAACTACTGCAACGGATAACCAAACATTTCAGAGAAAAATCAGTTTTTTGCACATTTCTTTTTGATTGTCTGCTATCTGCTTATCAAATCTGATCTCCAATTTTACATTACTCTCTATTTTTCACAAAGATAACAGCTCCCAATGGAATCAAAACTCTTAAGGAAAATAAAAATAAAAATGGAGCAACTGTACTTTTCTTCTAGTTGCAAGTTCTAATCTGATACTGGAAATAACTTTTTGTCTTCAAATTTATATTTTTATATAGGTAGCCCTCGATTTACGACAGTTCATTTCGTGACCGTTTGAAGTTACAACAGCCCGGAAAAAAGTGACTTATCACCGTTTTTCACACATTGCAACATCCCCATACTCATAGGGTCAAAATTCAGATGCTTGGCAACTGACTCATATTTATGACAGCTGCAGTATTCTGGGATCATGTGATTGCCTTTTGTAACCTTCTGACAAGCGAAGTCAATGGGAAAGCCAGTTTCACTTAACAACTGTGTTACTAACTTAACAACTGCACTTAACAATTGTGGCAAGGAAGGCTGTAAAATGGGAAATTTGGGGCTCAATTGAAGTCATAAGTCAAGGACTACCAGCACTGACATTCAGTTTAATTCTGTTTCTAATAACCGAAAGTGTACAATAAGTGTAATATATTCACAATTCAAAATCTTCATTGATAACCTGTCATAAAGCAGAGAAAGAGATTGCTATTCAACCCAAGGCACAAATGACTTATCACAAATGATCCTACTTAACATACTGTGCCAAGACCTAGTTCTCTTGGGCAGAGAAACATGGAAGGAAAGAGAAGAGGATGGCCAGCAGCAAGGTGGATTGACTCAAGTACAATGCTGATGAATACACTATTGAAAGAGTTGAGTCTAAATTGACCAGTTTAGGGACAGATCATCATGGAAAAAAATCTATGCAGTCATTAGGAATGGAAAATGACTTGATGGCACAGAGTCAATCAGAATTCATAGACCAGAAGAAATAAAATATTTGTTTGAGTAGGAAAGCCTGATGACAGCCATTATTTAATTTTAAAAATAGTGAAGAATCCTTTGAAACCAAGATCAAATACATTTTTATAACTTCACTCTTATATTCAACTCAGGGAGAAGGAGAAAACTTTTTGTGGAAAAGATGGTCTATTCCATGGCAGAATTTGGAGGAGAAATCACATTATCTGAAATAAGAAACAGGGGGAAAAAGAGACTTTTATCTAGACTTTTTTTACAAGGCAAATTCTGCCTCATGCAAGTGGGTAAATGCTGTTATGGTGCTTTTTTTTTTAAAACAAATGATCCCTGCAGCATATGGCAGGAACCGGATTATAATCCTAGATAAAAATCTTCTCTGTACATCAGTTATCAAGTTACAAATATCAAAAGTAATCATACCGTAACAAATCTGACATTAACAGTATCTTGGATTTTGAAATGTAGGTTCACTGAAGTGTGTTCTTTGAAATGTCAAACACTTCCTTTTATCATACAGTACAATATGTAGAAACAACTACCTCAAAGTGTTTATATTGATGCACTGCAGAACCATAGCATATGTTATGGAATTACCTTTTATGCAAACACCCACATGGCTGACATTGCTACTGTTCTAAATGTCTATAGGTGGCATGCTACAGTGAATAGCATTTGTTCAAACAGTAAAGTATACTACTGTGATTCTACTGCTGATGATTCTGTTGAATATGTGGGACATGGTGAGCAATGTGAAGTTTTGGTGTAAAATCACTTATAAAAATAACATTTATTCATGATAAAAAGTCACAACATAATGCTCCTTTTTTCAGATGGCATAGAATAAGGGCTTTAGAAAACATAGCTGTAAAGATAAATCCAGTAACAAATTAGTAGATGAGTAATGGTGGCAATTTATACTCAGATAACACAATATGCAAAAAAATATTAAACCACTGCTAAAATTCTATATTAACAAAAGACTCATTTCTTACTGATTAGCATTCAGTTTTGGCACTACTGGAGAATTTTGTAGAAAGGTTCTACTCCCTGCACTTTTTAAAACATCCCAGACAAGAGTTTTATTTTGTCACCAGTGAATTATTTAGGAAGCCTAACACCACTTGTCCTGTTATTTTAAAGGACTACTTAATACTACCTTCCCCCCAATGATTATACTTATTTATTTTTCTCTTTTCCATAGGATGTGTTACTTTGGTTTAGCTTAATCCTTTACATTGTAATAAATATTTGGAATTAAAGTAATCCAGTCTCACTGATTTAAAAATAATTGAGAATTTCAGTCCACTTGTGCTGCAACTTTCTCTGGAAAATTCAGTTTTCTAGTCCTAGATCCATACTTGTAACTTTTGCCATACAGGAGCTGCAAGCCAAAAACCAATATGTCCAGACCAAAAACAAACTGTACATATTAATTACATGTACTCGTTGCCATCCCCATTCAGACTCTACTATTATTTTGTGTACATACAATTAAAATTATGTTTCATTAATGTGATTACTCTCTAATTGCATATTTGATCATCCGTTGCTTCTGTTAAGTGAAAAGGTCTGCATTCAAGGTTTACAGGGAACATATGCAGCACTTGAATCTCAGATTGTGTTCTTTTCCTAAACTGTTTTAACCATGGTTTATAGAATGAGTCACATTTGGATGCAGTTATGCGCCATTCAAAGGACTGGGTTGGATTGCAAATTGCCAAGCGATCTCTGCAGTCAGAGGCATAATCAGATTCATACATAAAATTAACATTATAAATATCATAAACCATGGTTTAGAAACCATAAAGGCTGGGTTCACACAAAGATTCAATATGCTATGCGAATCAGGTCACAGTCCATTCAGTATTAGTAATGTAGTCTCATTAATCATAATCTGAAAGTATGAAGTAACACAATATTTATTCTGGTTTGTATACTGTAATCAATCTATTCTGAGATACTTGGGAGTGAGGTTATGTTATTTCCAAATGTGCCAGAGAGCTAGTTGTGTTCTTCCATATTGGACAGAAAACCAAAACTGCCTTGGTTACAGATGCTAGGGAAGGGCAATTTCAAGATGTACCTTGATGGAACCATGTGGATTGGTCAAGGAATTAACATTAGTAATTACAAGGCCAATGAAAAATATGATCAGTCAAAGGCTCTGGCCAAGACGTTGAAAAGAAAATATCATATGTGATAGAAGAAGCCAAAAGAAGGAAAAGAGCAAGTCTTCCCCTCCAAAATCAACCTTAAATTGGGGTAGTGGTAGTCGTATGATGTTACAAAATCTGGACTCAGTGCTGGACACTTTCATGAAAATCTCAAACAGGCAGTAGAACTCAGGACCAAAAAGTTTCAGGAAAACGAAGCATGAAAAACAGGTCTGGAAAGCAATTCAGCTTGGAAATCAGAAGCAAAAGAAAAAGTGGAGAGCAGCTGAAAGCTGCTGAACTGTGTAGGATTTGGTTGATGAAGTTAAAGGAAATGTGCTCTGAGAGACAGGCCACTGAGTGCTTATTATGTGGAAAAGAAAACCATAAACTAAGCAGACAAAATCTAAATACGGCTATAGTATTCCAACTTGGTACTTGGAAAGTATGCAATTTTTAATTAGGCCAGTTTGGTCTAGTGATTAAGGCACCAGACTAGAAGCTGGGAGAGTTCTAGACCCACCTTCGGCATGAAAGCTGGCTTTGGGCCAGTCACTCTTTCTTAGCCCAATTCACTTTACAGGATTGTTGTTATGGAGAAAATAGGAGGAAGGGGGAGTATGGTGTGTTTGCCACCTTGAGTTACTTATAAAAATAATAAGGGTGAGATAAAATCAATAAAAATAAATATTATTTCTTTGCCCAACTAGAGTGATGGATCTCTAACCGTGGGATCAATTCCTTGCCTTTGCCACAGTGCCATATAGGCTACTGAGATTTTGTTAGAGTTACTGTTCATTTTGATGGCAATATTTTTCTTTAATAAAGTCCCACTGACCCAAGCATTCAAAATTTACAACGGAATAATCATACCATATCTAGCTCACCAAAATCTTGTCAATCACTAGATGACAGCAAAGAGATAAAATAAACCCTAACTGTTGACATCTAGCTGTCCCCTGGATTTTTGCAGCCCAGTTCATTTAGCAGCCAATTAAAATGTGCAACTACGACGTACACATTATAATGTAAAGCTTCAGAAGAAATCATCAGTAATTTGACGGTAGCTATGGTTGTGTTCTACATAACTGGGATACAAATTACATGATACCAGCTTGGGAAAGGTTCAAATGAAGTCCTACACAGTGCAAATGTACCCCTTGCCAAAGTCAGTACCTGAACACACAGACTACATATGATCAAGAAGAATTCAGTTATTAAACTGATCTTTCAGATTAAGAAGAGTCCCAATGCACAACTGAGACTTTGTATATAGGGACAGCACTTCAAAATATTCTGGGAACTATACTGCAGGGCAGAGGTCCCAACCCCCTGGCCATGGACCGGTACTGGTCTGTGGCCTGTTAGGAACCGGGCTGCACAGCTGGAGGTGAGCGGTGGGCGAGCGAGCAAAACCAAAACCATCCCCCCTGGTCTGTGGAAGAATTGTCTTCCACAAAAACGGTCCCTGGTGCCAAAAAGGTTGGAGACCACTGCTACAGGGGGGCATATAGGACAGCTGGAGTTTATAAGCTTGAAACTCAGTAAGTTTATTCCTGTTCATCTATGTCAGTGGCTCCCAACCTTTTCTATCCCCAGCACCCCTAGGACACTTCTGATATATTCTCGCACCCCTTACAAAAGTTCGAAATAATGGCAACGAATTATGCATATACACTATAATTTTGAAAACCCAAGTTTTCGCATTCCCTGGAATATGTGAGCAGCTCGGTTGGGAACCCCTGATCTATGTGGTTGAATAATTAGAAAGACTAGATTACTATTTGTACCTCAGCTAAAATTTGGGATCCACTGTGTTTCCCTGAAAATAAGATCCAGTCTCTTTTTTTTTTGCCTCCAAAAGAGGCACCAGTTCTTATTTTCGGGGGGGGGGGTCTTTTCCACTCATCTTGCGGCCCCCACAGCCCCACAACCCCACCCAGTCAGCCCATTTCTTTTGCGACCGAAGGAGCAGCTTCATTCTGTAGCTGAGAATGGAGCTCTGGCCTGCATTTTGCCATCAGAGGCCTCTCCGGAAAGGGCTCTGAACCGAGCTACAGATTGAATCCGTAGCTTGGTACTTGGATGCAGAGGCCTTCCGGAAAGGGCTCTGACTGCGAAATGCAGGCTGGGGGATGCTGTAGAACAGTGGTGGCGAACCTATGGCACGCGTGCCAGAGGCGGCACTCAGAGCGCTCTCTGTGGGCACGCGCGCCATGCCCTGGAGATAGAAACCATCCTCTTCAACTAGCCGCCTGCTAACTCGCTGAGGTCCCACATGGCCGGATGCATCCCAGCACCCATGCAGTCACTGGCCTCTGTGGGGGCTGAGGGTGTCAGGCAGCAGCCACCCCGGCCCCTGCCTCGCCTTGCCCTGTGATAATGGCACTCCTGCCCTGCCTCGCCTTGCCTCACCCCGCTGGACGAGCTTCCTGCCCACCGCCCCACCCAACTGGCCACGGCCACCCAGCGGGCCACGCCCACCCGGCACCCGGCGATACATAAGTGGGTTTTGGGTTGCAGTTTGGGCACTCGGAAGCCTGGTAGGTGGGTGCAGGGCACCTGGGACAGTTCCACCCCCCATGCCGTAGCTTGATTTTTAGGTGTGCGCCTCGCCCCCAAAGTAGGGCTTATTTTGGGGGTAGGTCTTATTTTCGGGAAACATGGTATGTAAACTTGTTAGAGGAAAAAAATGAAACTAGAAAAGTATTTATTTAAAACAATTTAAAAGGCAATACAGGTAATCTTTGACTTACAACCATTCATTTAGTGACTACTTGAAATTACAATTACAAGTCACTGAAAAAAGAGACTTACGACCGTTGCAGCGTCCCTGTGGTCGTGTGATCAAAATCTGGATACTTGGCAACTGGCGTGTATTTATGACAGTTGCAGTGGCCTGGGATTCTTCTGACAAGCAAAGTCAATGGAGCAGCCAGTTTCACTTAACAACTGTGTTACGAACTTAACAACTGCAGTGCTTCACTTAACAACTGTGGCAAGAAAGGTAGTTAAATGGGGCAAAATTCACTTAACTTCCACCTTGCTTAGCAATGGAAATGTGTGGCTGAATTGTGGTTGTAAGTCGAGGGCTACCTGCAGTGAATTTGCTACATATAAAAGGAGAAGCAAAATCTAAACATCTTCAGAAAACACAAGGATTTCTAAATATAAAATACATGTTAATTATGTGCTGAATTTCAGCCCTTGAAATCTAAATTAAATGCAACTAAAATATTGAAGCAGAAGTTCTCACACAGAAGGTTTCAGGTTATACATTCCAGTTTCTCTCTAGTCAAAAACATTTGCAAGGAAGCACTAGAAAAGAATGTAGAGAACTTTTGCTACATGGTTTACGGATTAATAATCTTATCTGCTATTATATACAGTACTTCTATGGCCCTAATATGGCTATGGCAATTATACAAATAGCATACTTCGGGATTTTAGTGTTTGTTTGTTTATTTATTTGTTTAAAAAGCAGCTGTTGGTGACTTTAAGCAGGAACACAGGAAAGAAAAACGGGCAGCAATGTTCCCAATCTATCTTCCCCCCATTTAAATGGACTGAAAGGTGGGTACTGATCACCAGCTTTTTCCTCTTTTACAAGAAAAGTAACAGTGTCAGGATTCTATTTTGGGAGGAAAAATGATCAGCAGGGAAAAGGAAAATGTCACTTCTTTCTTCGTTTCTGATTGACCCTTCCTATGGCTAATTTTTATTATCATTCTGTGTAGCACTTTGGATTCTGCTTCCAAATGATGCACTGGAATGCATGAAGGCATGAATGGTGCTACTGTCTCACTACCAGCGCAGCTGCAAAATCCCAGGAAAAGGTGGCTCTATTTTAGTATATTTGCTTTCCCGCACATTCTGAAACACGTTTTGGAAATCAAGTCCAAAGCTATACACAGCTCAGCTATTATTTATCTTAGAGGATAAACATTGCAAGTTTCAAAAATGCCATGTACCAATATAGACTAATGCAATGGAATTGCAGGTTTATTAAAGCATGTTTGTAATCCTTAGCTGTCTTTCCCAATAATAACTGCCCTGTCACAAACAGATTACAAATCCTTTGTACCTGAATCCTACTCCTTTCCTGTCATCATCTCTTCCAAGTAACATATTGTTTTCTTGTTTGGCCTCACATCTTCATAAATTAGAAAAGTGTATATTCTAATAAATTGCACAAATTAAGCTGGTTTATGCATATTTAAAAATAATCTGAATAATTAATCTGAGCGAAGCTAAGGTATTTTTTACAAGTGACATCTAGAATACATTTAGGCAATCTTTCGTCTTTGTAAATGTTGGGAAACCTTTGGAGGAGAAGTATTTTTTTATGTTAAACATGCTGTACATGCTAATCATTTCAATTCACTGTGTGGAATGCTCACATATCCCTAAGGTAGAAAATTAGTTTTTGAAAAATAAATTATATGTTTACATACTTATACTAAATTGTTTAACTAAGTAGATAACAACAATATTGAAGAACAGCAGTAGAAGATAGCCAGGAAAAAAAAGATAAAAATTAAGCATAGCTTGGAAAAAAACAGAGGAGTCAAGATGTCAAACCACAAATCCAAATACTATTAAAACTAAGATGCAAGCATTCCAAGATTTGTGCAGGCAAGTTCACTGTGAAAAAAAATGCTATTCCGTTTCTCAAGGTTTACATATGGACCAAAAAATACTAAGCATTAGTAATTTTACAAATATGAAATATCTTATCAAGCAACACGTAGCTTATGTGCAAGTTATATTTTTTCAGAAAAAGAGTCTGAAAATTGGCATCTAGAAGTCCAAGGGGGACTGTACTCCTAAATATTTATGGAAGCAATAGAAAGGCATGCACCAAAATGCCAAAAACCTACTAAAGTCAAAGCTGTTTAGAAAATGTGGTTTTCCTTAAGTAGATTTTTTAAGGGACAAATGCAGTATAACTGTATAATTTTGAATCTTTTTTTTCTATTATCTTTTGCTAAATCTCTATCTCATTTTTAATTTTCCTTATGAAAGTTTATAAAAGCAAGGTGCAAACATTTATACAATAGGCACTTGGGCTATAATACTTTTGGAATACTCCTGTTTATCGTTTACCCAACAGTAAATATTTCGCAAGCGGTGTTTGTACCAGTTATCAATACTTCACCACTTCAAAAAAAAAAAAAGCAAACTAAATTGTATACCTAAATTCTTTCATATATTAAAACAAAGCTGTCTAAATCACTTGGCCATGATTTTGGAGAACAATTTTTAAAAATATCAGCAAAGACACTCAAGGCACTATACTCACCGGTATGAATCTTCTCATGTCTCTGTAGAAGGTACTTCTGTATGAAACGCATCTCGCACTGATTGCACTGAAATGGTTTTTCACCTTAAACAATATAATTCCACATCTGTAAGTTAAAAGCTAGAAACATTCATTTCTAAATATGCTCTTGCGAAATAAAACAGTAAATTATTGGAAGCCAGCAACTAAGTGAGCCCGCAAATGTTTTAATTTAAAAAAAAAATCTACCTAAACCCTCTGGGATAAAATAGTGCTCCTGAGACACTACACAATATATATTTAAAACCTTCATTGGCCAAGTAAGAAACCAGAGTCTATTTTATAAACAAACAAAGAATTAGGAGATACGTTGCTTATAAATACATAGTATCTCTATATAAGAGCAACACAATATATCTTAAATTAACTGTAAGGACACTAATTCTTTCTGGTATTTTTTGACACCTTGGTGCATGAAATACCTAAGCTTAGATGCCAGATGTCCTGCACTTTGGAATCTAAAATATACATTACTTTACATTCATTATTCAGTCAATTGTTCCAGATTGATAATAAAAGAAACAATTTAAATTCAAGCAGTACCTGTATGAATGAAGACATGTCTTTGTAAATGGTAGTTGGTTCTAAAGGCAGCATTACAATGCTCGCAAATGTGAGATTTGGTAGTTTTCAGACCAAGTGATCCATCCTCATTTATTGTAAGGATCTATTTTTAAAAAGGAAAAATTCAGTCTCGCATTAATTTCTGAATAATTATATTCAATGCAAATTCATATTCAGTAGGGGGAAATTAAGCACTTTAGTATCAAGCCACAATGCAAAATAGGGAGTTTATAAAAGTGGATGAACTGCAATTGTTTCCTTCAGTGACATAGCAGTGTTGTTATCTTTTCAGTGTTTGCAATATAGGTGAAGTTGTAGGTGCTCCATTGTTGGAGGTTTTCAAGAAAAAAATTGGACAACCATTGTCTGGGGTGTAAATAAGGACCCTTGCCTTAGGCAGGGGGTTCAACTAGAAGATCTCCAAGGTAAGATAAGATAAGATAAAATAAGATAACCTTTATTGTCATTTTTTTACTGTGGGCACAACGACACACATAAAAAATGAAATTTAGTTGCCCGTTCTCAAAGTGAAACACATACATGACACATACCTAAACATACTATGAACAACATATGTATAGATCCACACCCCTACATATACGTAGCAAATAAATATTAAATACTGTTCATCTTGAATATATAACGGAAGGAGGAAGCTTGAGAGTTCACAAGGTTAATGCTGTATGGAATGAAACTATGGCTGAATCTGGATGTTCTGCTATGGATAAGGTCCCTTCCAACCCTATGATTCTATGTAAATAATGAAGTAGAACAGCTAGAAACATGTTGATACTATTGCTGCCGTAACATTTTTTTCTCTTAATACTGGCATCCTGCAACAAGTTTAAATGATCTTTCTGGGACACCTAAGAAAAAAAAACAAGCAGCAAAATAAGCTTCAAAGAGAGCGGGTGGATGAGTGTTTGCTTGCAACTTAAAAACTTTTTGCTTACAAATACCTACCAACTGCAAAGTTGCTGTTTTTGTTTTACTTTGTTTTTGGGATAGCCATGGTGATGTCATCGGGCGTAATTTGGTCGTTTTGCTTGCAGATTTTTAGTGAAATTTTAAGGTTTCTCTCAAAGGAACACCATTTTTAGTCTTAATTACATGTTCATGAATAAGCGGTATGCTGATTCACCTTGCCCGACAGTCTCAGTCAGGCTTCTCTGTCCGGCAAAAGCAGCTAGACGAACCAGCCCAGCCCATGCTATCTTTAACCTTCTGTGTGAACTATGAATTTTGTCTTTAGTATAATTGCTAAATAATGATACTAAACAAGGCACATGCTGAAATTTCACTAGAACCGCTGCTTTGAACACACAAATCTAAACCTGGGGACTCTTAATCCCTAACCACATATATGAAACACAGCAGAAGGCATATTAACTGTCATGCTCTAATTGGGTTAAATTATAATTTTCAAATCCATTGTTTAAAAAGACCTCTTAAGTAGCACTCAGATGCCACTTTTTGCAGGCAATTTTGAAATCTAGTTTATATAATACCAAGAAAGTCTGAAGGGCAATATAGGCAACGAAGAAGGAGAACCTGTTTTTTTTCAGTATTTTCAGATGATGAATGAAACAACTATGTGAAATGTTTAACTGGTTTTGCATACAGTTAATGAAAAGTTAAGAAAGTGAATTAACAAGAGAAAATATTTTCAACAGTGATTATTTTCAACAGAGACAACATTTGACATTCTCAAGCAAGCTTAAATCTCACAGTATGAAACTTGCCACTTAGGACATACTGCTGAGCGGAAATTAATGAGAACAAATAATTGGAGTTCACATTTGCAAATGGCCACGGTGAAACAGGGAGTCTGAATTAAAAAATACGTGTTTCATTCCCAAGGTCTTACATATTTTTGATTTGAGTTAATGGAAGGAAACTCAAGATGTAAAACCTTAAATAATAAGTTTCAGATCAAAAAAATGTGTTTTGAATTATTACATCTATCCTTATCACCTATTCACTGTAAGGTAATTATTTCATTTCAGATACACACAATGATTACTTTCAGCACTAAGGCATTGTATGGATAAAAATAAAGTTCATAAAATCCAGTGTTATTTAATTTGTCTCACTACTAAGCCCTTATTAAAGCTGTGTTATTCATCTCAGTATTCATTGGTAAATGGTCTTTGTAGAGCATTATTATAAAAAAAAAAATATTTAGAGAACGGCTTTCCTGAGATGTGAAAGTACACCAAAGGCTTATGCCAGTGATGGCAAGCCTTTTAAAGACCGAGTGCCCAAAACCCGCCCCCCTGCGCCTGCTCCGCCTCCCACCCTACCTACTCTGCCCCCACCCACCCCCAGTCCCGCCCGCCCGCAGGGCCACCCACCGCCTCCATGGCCCGCAGGGCCACCCACTGCCTCCATGGCCCGCAGGGCCACCCACCGCCTCCATGGCCCGCCGCAGATTGCGGCACTCCATGGCCCGCCGCAGATCGCCCAGGCGGCCCTGCAGCGCCCTGGCAGCCACCCACACCCTGCAACATCATCTGCGCGCGACGGGGCGCAAGGGCGGAGTCTTATCCCTGCTGCCTGACTGCCATGTCCTTGGCTGCGCTGCTCTGTGCAGGCTGCGCCTGGGGGCGACTCTCCTCCAGGGGGGTTGCTGGTGAGGAGGGGGCCACGGGGGGAAGCGGGGCTGAGGTGACAGCACGTGTGCCCACATGCGTGCCATAGGTTCGCCACCATTGGCTTATGCTATGAAAAGAAGTTCAAAGAAACATGCCATGAATATCTTTCAGACCTTCTTTGCTTTAGAACTGTTGCTAGGTGAATCTAATTATTGGCAGATATTATTTCCAATGGAATGGATGGATTCCATGGTGAATCACCATGCCCTTTAATTACCAGGTTTTTAATTAATTGTCTTACCTTTGCTGGGGAACGCTGCTTTCTTTTCTTCTTCTTTTGCATATCTATACCTTCTCGCATTAGCTTTTTGTCCCGTTTCTGCTGCTCAGTCACATCAGTAAATGTAATTTCTTGTTTCACACTGATCTGCTAAAATAGCAATTGCAGCATGTTTTCAGAAATAATGGCAATTCACTTGAAAGGGCTCAGTACCTTTTTATTATGTTGGATTTTTTTTGGGGGGGGGAGAATAACTTTGTTTATTTAATGTTCTACTGACATTGCCCTGTTGTGTTATACTTCAAATACAGTTATACTTGAATTGACATTGCCCTGTTGTGTTATACTTCAAATACAGTTATACTTGAATTATGTGCCATACATACAAATAAAACCTTGATTTATTGGAACAATTAGAGGCCGTGTCTATTATTGCCAACTGCATTAAATCAGATAGGATGTCATCAGTAGTGGTATAACTACACAAATTATGCAGATTTCAGTAATGATATCATTAAATGATGTAAGATGACACAAATACAATGAAAATTTTGTCCACTGCATCTGATGTCCATTGCATTAAAGTCTGTTAAACTGAGCATTTGCTGAAAACATGTTTACTTAAACATTTAAAACAGATAAACCATTTTTAATTTCTTATTCATGACAATACAAAAAAGTAAATTCTCCCTCAAATTAAGCTCAATTTCTGATGCCTACATGGACATGAATACATGGACGCATCTGTCCTGTTTTCTTGGCAACGATATTGAAGTCATTAACACAGACCTCTTCCCACATGTTTATTACTTCTTGGTATTGTGAAGCCTGGATGGTCTGTCTCCTTTTCAAATATTAACCAAGTTCTTGTTTAGCTTTACAAGTTGAGATTAAATCAACTAGGACCTGAGATCTGCTGTCTTAGTCACAATATGCAGGAATGCCAATTCTGCAGTGGAAACCTGAGCCTAGAAATTGGTCCATTGCTCAAAAGGGCAGTAACTGGTACCTCGGTCATAATGTTTTTAATCTAAATTTTTGATTGCTACTGCTATAGAGTTGCTATATAAATCTCAAAAGAATGTGAAGTTCCAGAATTTTCCTATAGAATAGCAATTACTGTAATTTTTTAATGTTTTCTTAAAAAGTCAACTTACATTCAAAGCAAGTGTTAAAATCAAAACAGGTTATTTCCCACAGAGAAGTTCAGTTTGGCATTCAGATTTAGACACATGGCTTTGTTCTACATAAGTGTTTATAATAAAATCCTCATGTTGTATGTCCTATATCTCATTTCCCTTCTCAAGATTTTTAACAAAACCTTCAATTGTAAGATCACAAGGCAAAATTTTACAACATACATAATGAATTAAAACATACACATAGACCTTGCTTAGCAGCTGCCTTGGGTAGTGACTATCTGAAGCTATGATGATGATAAAAAAGTAATTTTGTAACCAATACCCACATTTACAAACTTTGCAATGTCTTTCCCTCTCACTCATGTGTTTGTCAATACAGTCAGTTAGTATATGCCACCCTATGCCTGATCCATTTTTTCTCTCCTCCCTTCCAGCAGACGGGAGAGATTGCCTACGCAAGCTAGTTGTTCCTGAACCCACTTTTTCCATAGTGTAACTCCTCCCTAAAAAGTGCTAAGGCAAGTTAACAAACTCAGATCTGTGACCTTAATTAGCAGGCTTAATAGCTGCTGCCTGTAACTGACAAGACTTTAATCCCTTTCACAATTTTGACTTTTGTTTGCCTCCTAAGTAGTTCATGCTGAGAGCAGCCAGCATACTGGGCAAATAGCTGGCACAAGCATATTGCTTTCAATATGTCTTTCCCATTGTGTGTCTCCATATTTTCCTATAATTTCTCCTTTTCCAGTGAATATATAAACACTACTTCCCTTCTTGCTGTTTATCCCAGCCTCAGAGTGAGTATTCCAAAGGGAGGGGGAGAGGGGAAAGTTCCCCCCTGTTTGGCTGAGCTGGCTGTTTGGGGTTGTAGCCTTCTGACACAGTAAAGAAAAAGAAAGAAAGCTAAAGTAAAAACATAAGCACAATCACACTCATTTAATTTTCTACTTAGCGACCACTTTGCTTAATGACCTTGTTGTTGGTTCTAATTGTGGTCACTAAATGAGGGCCACCTGTACTTGCTAATTCTCAAGTTCAGAAATTCTTCAATTATAATGAACAAGTCTGAATTTTTGTTTCATCTTTTCAGAATCAAGATCCCCAAGTCTTGAGTTACCAGGGTTTGTCTACACACATATAATTTTTATATGGTGAATGTAAATTCATACCTAAGTTCCATAAACTTTAGATCTGACATGCATCAAGGGGTGAATTTTACTGTGTAAAATCATCTCATAACCCTATAATCTTCTTTGAAGTTTATCTTCAGTAGACTTTTCTTTTTGGTAAAAAGCAGATATAAAAATAACTCACAATCATGAAGAACTGTCCCCTGATAAAGTTTTTGTAAATCTTCCATTGCTTTTTTATTATAAAACATAATTTCATCAACATTAGTAAAATAGTTTGGCTCCAAGAATGCAATAGTGCTTGTAAAATGTTCATAACAGCTATCTTAGCTACTGTCTTTCATTCAGGATCAAAGCCATCTTGTATATATACAAAAAGTACAGTGCCCCAGTACTGTACAGGATTTTCAGGCAGCTCTCATCACATCATGCACTTCCACTGCCTTGTTCCCCACTACATTCCTAATCCCTCACTTTAATTACCATGTTTGTTGGCTCTTTTGCCTTCTTCCAGTCCTTATCAGTGCCTTCCTGCCCACTCTCCTCCAATCCCATTCATCTATTCATCTGCTTAATGGCTGAAACTTTCTAAGTATTCCAAAATGAAAAAGAAAATAAACCTGCAAGTCTGGAGAAGGAGAGTGTCTGGAGTATTAATAGAAGAAAATTCTTTTCCAATGTCATAATCTCATCAGCAATTTTAAGAACCACTACTCTTTAAAACAGGGATCCCCAACCTATGGTCTGCAGCCCGCTACCGGACCATGGCCTCTTGGCCACCGGGCGCTGGAAATAACTGGCGAGCCCCTCCCATTCCCGGTAGCACCGCCACGCAGGTGCTAGCGGCCCCATTTGCGCATGTTCAGGGATGCTAGCACCACCGTTGATGTCACGTGGGTGCCAGCAGCCCATTTGCGCATGCATGGGGGCACAAGTGGCCCATTTGCGCACGTAGGTGGGTGCCGGCGGCCCATTTGCGCATACATTTGGGTTCCAGCGGCCCGTTCACGCATGCATACGGGTGCCAGTGCGCGTGCCATGGGTGCGCATGGCCCACTTGTGTGTGCATGCACAAACTAGCGCTTCCATCATATGCACGCCCATTTACGCATGCATGCGTGGGGCTGCACGCATGCACATTTCCCTACTCCTCCCTTTCCTTCCGGGCTGCCAAGCCGGAAAGTTTGGGGATCTCTGCTTTAGACCATAGAGAAGAGGCTAGAAAGGCCTTTAATGACAAATACATAGTAGCAAAGATGCACACACCTAGAAAAACTGGATGAAGTTATCTTAGAACAACCTTTAAAAAATATATTTCTTCCCACTATTGACTTCAAACCAAATCCGTCATTGATTAATGAAATAGCCATAAACCACTGCCTTTTTTTTCATGTTTACCCTTTGCTTACTGTTTGAAGCAAAACTCTACATAATAACTGCAGGCAAAATTAGTGAAAAGAAAATACTTACAGGAACATTGACTGCATAATGAAGCCCTTGGGGGAGTCTGTCTTGTCCCTCTATGTCATCATCATTTTTCACCGTCTCTTCATGAACCATAAGTTCATCATGCGGGATCATTTCTTGCGGTCGGAGTTCACTTTCTTGTAAAACGTCATCTGCAGAAAGGATTTCTTGACGTGCCATAGCCCGGTCTTGAAGCACTGCTCCTTGCCGTTCCACAGAAATTGCCGAGTGGTCAGAGGTGGCACCCATTCCAACCATATCCCTCGATGACTGCATCTGTTCTATGCTACCACATTTAAGAAACAATCCTCCTAGCTTATCTTCAATGTTCATTCTTAAGTGCAGTAACCTATAAGAATGGAATTAATAAACTGAGTTGAAAACTAGATATGAGATACAAACATAAGACTTGCTGACAAGCACTGCTGAAAGGAATATTTCCTGACTAAGTACAGTATAGGGAACACAATATACTTTACTGATGAGACAAAATCTAACTACAGGAGATTTGTCAATCCCCTCCCAGAAAATGAAGTACATCCCCCCCCCAACAAATAAAATACTTCAGGTAACCCTTAAATCTCAAACCTAGCATATACAGAATGAAAACCATATATATTATTAGAAAAATACAGAACAGGATGTATTTGCCCCAGATATTTAGCATTAAGGCACTGAGTTTCTTGCAGAATGTCAGAGTGCATTCCTATATCACTGGGAGTCATAGGACATTCAGAAGATTTCCTCTTCCAAGAATGGGGTGAGGATCTGACTTCCGAGGCGGGGGAGGGGGGACAAAACCTAGCATTGATTCCCCTCTCCCAGACTGTCTTAAAAGCTTCCGCAGATTTTTTTTTTTTTAACTGAAGCTCCAACATCAGAAAAGAGGAAAACGAGGGACATTGGAGACCATGCTTGACTGAGGAAAACTTTAGATCAATGGAATCCAAAGGTCTCCTATTCATCAATCACCACTACCACCCCAACATAGAAATATTTATACCAACCCTAATCTTGGTCTGAATAATTCCTCTCCCATTACTTGCAAAGAGGGAAAACAGTAAGTAGTTGCCACCCTCATTTTGGCTCTGTACTACGAGTGCAGCAGGGCTTTGAATATGAAAGGCTACAATATCAAATCAGAGGCATAAAGGCAATGGTGGGATTCAGCCAGTTCGCACCAGTTCAGCAGAACCGGTAGCTAATGTTTTGTTGCCCAGGCCCAGATGGACTTCCGGAAGCGGCATCCACACAGAGAA
>NW_015387118.1:234654-310096 GCF_001527695.2 Protobothrops mucrosquamatus
GAGAACCGGCTGTTCACATATCTGAATCCCACCACTGCATAAAGGACTGACCTATTAGAAGTCAGCATTATAAAAAATACACAAATGTATATCTGCACAGTGGAAACCTAATTTGCTAGCATGTAATCTATGCCAATATGATTTCATTATGGACTACTTTAAGTACAAAGGAATGCTTAATTTCACCCACTTAATTGACATTTTCTATTAAAAAGTCGCTTCCAAGGGGTCTTCAAGGACAGTCTCCTTGAAAAGAGAGAGTTCTAATGTCCGATTGTGAAGTGATTAGAGCATGAGTAACTGCCTGAAGGGCCTCCCAATCTGGGAACAGGCACAACTGACACACCAGATGGATCTGTGCAAAGGGCCTCCTAGCCATATCTGCAACCTGCTCTGTGACCTCCACACTGCACTCCAGTCTCAAATGAGAAAGTGCAACACGAGACCAAACTGGGATGTTTGTAAGCTGATTTAATATGTCAATTCCTCTATAAACCCATAAATGCAAAACCCAAACAAACACATTCAGACTGGGATTATCCCAAAGTGTAAATCTGTTATAAGAATAAGAATCAGAATTATATTTCTGCCCCTAAATTTTTCATATGCACCTTGCTGGCTTTATAACTGAAAATGCAGCAGAATCTTGATTAAAACAAATATCCAAAGAAACAAGTTTCAGCTATGGTATTGGTAGGATATAATTTAAAATTGTGCCCACAATTGTTTTTTTAACCTGTTAAACTAATATAGTCAATGGTAGAGTTGAAAATCAGGAAAGTTAAAATCCCTGTTTTAATCTACCACCCATAATTTAGATAAAGAAATACTAGGGGAGGGTTGTTCTTATTAAAAGCATTCTTCAAAACTCACCAAACCTGCTTTAAGTTCCTTAAAAGTTTTAGCAAGAAATTCCTTCTAAGAATTTTAGAATAGTATTAATTATTACAACATTTATCTTTCCTTATAACAAATAGGAAAGATACAGTATATCTTTCTCTATTATCTATCCGTTTATATAAAAATAAATCTGGGACAAGCAGGTTGAAATATTTATGTCCAGAAATGAAAAAAAACTGTTCTTACAATAATTATTCCAAGATACTTAAACCATTCAAGAATTCAAGGAATAAACTCCCATTTTTCACAGATGTTCACAATTACAGCCTATGGCAAATTTTAAAGACTGCATCCAGTTTTGGTCACCACAATGTAAAAAAGATGTTGAGACACTAGAAAGAGTACAGAGAAGAGCAACAAAGATGATCAGGGGACTGGAGGCTAAAACATATAAGGAACGGTTGCTGGAATTGGGTATGTCTAGTCAGATGAAGAGAAGGAAGAGGGGTGACTACTATCGTCACAAGGTTATAGAGTCCCCGACGGTGTTTCTTCTCCCTCAGTCCGATAAGAGGTCTCACGGACTTCTCTTCTGTTCTTCGTTGCCTACCTTTGATTGGTTTCTCTCTTCGTTGGATCTTGATTCCTCTTTAAAAGAATCTTGTTAATTAGTCACCTTGTTGGACGGAGGTCTTTGACACTCACGAGGTTCACTGGAAGTTTTTTTAAGAGACTGGACAGCCATTTGTCTGAAATAGTATAGGGTTTCCTGCCTGAGCAGGGGGTTGGACTAGATGACCTCCAAGGTCCCTTCCAATTATTACTACTACTACTACTACTACTACTACTACTACTACTACTACTACTACTACTACTACTACTACTACTACTACTATTTCCAATTAGTCAAAATACCTAATTTACCAATAAATTATTGGCATAATGCCAATAAATTTTGCCACAAAACATTCATAATTTCTAATAAGACACATATTATCAACATATAAATATAATTTGTTCAACTCAAGTCACTTTTATGGCAGAATGACTGCCTGACAAAAGAGGTCAAAATAAATATAAGAGGAGAGGTCAGATTTGATGAGTTCCATCAAACATCTTGACAGGTAAAGGAATAGTCCCATCTGTAATGATCCTGGTCTTCATATGAATCCAATAAATAAAAAGGAAGAAAACCCGTGTTTGGCCAAATCTTGATTCAAAAATTTCAACTACTCCATATTAAAAGTCCTTTCTTCATCTAATGAGAAAGTTTTTTAAAGTAATGTATGTCTAAGATATCAATTAATAACTTAATAGATAAAAGGCTTGTTGACCTTATATGCAGGAATTAAAATAAAAGTACAACAAACTTCCTTTTTTTTAACTATTTGGGAAGATAAGAGTTACTGTTAAATCTAAATTTTAGCAGTCTATATCAGAGTTCCCCAACCTTTTCGGCTTTGCAGACCGGGGAGGGGGGAGGAGAGAAGTTTCTGCACGGTGCTTGTGCAAATGGAGCGCACGGCACACGCTCGCCCTCTGTACGCGCATGTGGGAATGCACACAGACGCTCGTCCGCCACTTCCACGGCCCAGTTCCGAAAGGCTCAAGGCCTGGTAGTGGGCCGTGGCCTGGGGGTTGGACACCCCTGGTCTTTATAACAGGGTTGCTGTCAACATTTTAGTATCAACACTTATTAAGGAATCAAGCAGTAACTTGTATAATCAGCCAAACCTTCACCAGGTTTCAAAAGCACTGTTATATTATCTTGATAGAAGAAACTGAAAGAAATTTTATTCAGGCAAGCTTCATTATAACCTTCCAACGATGAAGAAGACTCCAATCCCCCTTCATTATGTATGTTATATTACTAAGTCGGACTAGGAATTTTCTCTTTTTTTTCATAACTTAATAGAAGCTGTTAATTCTTATACATATAAAGGTATAGCCAGATAATTAACTTGGTGATATGTAATCTTTGGAGGAACTATAGTAGTTAAAATGATTAATTTCTCCTTCAGTAACTTTTTCTTTATTATATGAGAATAAAAATAAAAAAATAAAAAATCATTATATATTTTGTCCTGAGTATCCTTAGTAGAAATATCTTGTGGTTGCTTTTTAATTAGGAACCCAATGATTTCCAAGTCTTGTCTTATATAATTATTTCTATCTATCTATCTATCTGTCTGTCTGTCTGTCTGTCTGTCTGTCTGTCTGTCTGTCTGTCTGTCTACCTACCTACCTACCTACCTACCTAACCTACCTACCTTCCTTCCATGTTTTTAGACTGCCCATCTCCCTCAAGTATGAAGTCCATAAAAGGAATTCAGTTCCAATTGAGCAGATATAAAAGCTTTCTATGTTTCAAATGTAAATTGCTTTATATATGGACTCACAAGTTCCTTAATTCTTTTCTCTAAATGCTTTTCCTCAGAATTTTTTATGTTTTTTTCCATGAAGCATAAATAACAAATAGACATATGTCTTAAAAGGCATCTGAAATACAAATAAAGTTCAAAGGATACTTTTCTTTTTACAAAAAAATCTTCAAAAACCTTATTTCATGTTTTTTATAAAATGTGATAATGATAAAACAAAACAATCAAGCATATGTTGGGATCAAAAAAGGAAAATATGAAAAGTGTATTTCCTTCAGCCCCAAATTAAAACTGGAAATTTCCAGAAAACAAAACAAGGTAAAATGGAATCAGAAGTTTTTGTTTCTTTTGTTGCTTAGGTAAACACAGATGTGTAGTTAGCACTGTACTAAGGTTATTTTTAGTTTCTGTGTATTTTAGTCTGCTTTACTGCCAATATCCATTGCTTCTATTCAATCTCATGCTGTTTGATTAATTCAGGATTTTGGTGCACAAAATTCCCCACTTTCTTACACATCTATATTATCCTGGAATTTGTCCAGAATATTATAATTTTCCTGTGAATCTATATTAAAGAACTTGGAGTGGCAGTATATAATGTTAGCACTATAATCTTTTAACCTTAGGCATTAAAGGTTTACATTTTCCTTTCTCTTATTTTTGATAAAATTGATTTTTAAATTGTAGATTGGGTATTCTTATCCAACTCTCAAAAGAGGGGACAGATTTACCTAGTCATACACTCCAAAAGTTATAGGGCTATGATCTACAGAAATTTAATTACCGTTGTTATAATTCCAATATCACTAATCATGTGTCATGGCTAATGTTGGTTGAGTGTGTTCTTCATTTGAGCTCTACCCATAAACCTGGGAATTGCATAGGCAGCACCTAATTATTTCTGAACTCCATAGCTCCACTATTTGCAATTGGACTATTTTAAATTGTTCCAGATTTAGCTAATCCTGTCTTTGTGGTACTGCATCTGGTGCCCCAATAACAAAACACTCCTCTATTTTGACTTTTAATATACCATTCCTAAGCTACTGCTATAATTTGATGTTGTACAACTGCCCTTCGATATATTTTTAAAAATGCTCATGAGTGTGCTTTGGTTGTTTCTCAGTGTTGTCTGTGTTCAGTCTGCTAGCTAGTTCTGCTTGGATCCTGTTCATTCCTATTGTGTTCAAGTACTTTTCCAGATCTTTTAGTAGGGTATTTAGCACACCAACCACTTCTGACATCACTGCAACTTTCTTTTCCACATTTGCTTGCTATCTCTTTATATTTCTCTGCTTCTTCTTTCTCATCGACTCTTTTATTGCCAGCTACCGTGCTGTCAATTATCCACACTTGTTTCTTTGTACCTAAGTCATAACTGGTTTATTATGGACTAAATCCTTATTGGTTTGTATGTGTAGGTCCCATGGGATCCTAACCTTTCTGTTCTTCTTCAATATTGTGATTGGGTTGCTTGGTAATTCTTACCAAGATTCCAATAAGACCACTTTTCTGTAGCTTTAAATAGTCAGTGCAATCCTTTCACATTCACATACCAGGTGTTCCTCCTGTTCTTTGCATAACTGGCAAGTTTTCTCAGTTTTACCTTTAATTAAATTTATATATTGCGACAGTTCTTGAGCCACTAAAATAAGCTGTTTCCTTCTTTAATGTGCCTTTTTGAAACCATTGCCATGTATTTTCATTTACTAACTTCCCTTGAATGATGTTAAACTAATGGCTTATTTTGCCAATTCTGCATTTGTATCACCAGCTGCTCATTCTAGTATACATGCTTGGTTTCATTGCTTTTCAGTACTGTATACCTTCCTTTGTTAGGTCATTTAGTTTCTCTTCTTGGCTACTCTTAGCGTATTCAGCCAGAAATCTTTTTTTTTTTTTTCAATTGCTCCCTTCATTTGCATGTTTGCTTTTATTAAAGGGCACATATGGCCTATCAATCTCACTATAGGGATGCAGTGCGCAGTCTATGATCAAAATTTTAATCTAATGCTTCTACCTCAGTTTGTGTCTGCTTTACAGTTCCAGCAGAATATCAAAAAGTGAGGTAACCCAGGTCATAATGCCTTTAACAGCATTTTTGTCATTAAGCTTGGACTCTCCTTACCCTTATATATTATACCTTAGTTAGAGTGGTTTGACCTCCACTTGTTTAATACTACTCCACCTAATGTTTCAGTCTATCATTCTTAACCATTTTTTCTTGGTTTACTATTAGTGATACATATTTATTTAGCTGAAAATATATCACAATGTCATTGCTATAATTTTGATTGTATGAAGTTGTGATTCGATTTTTAATGCTGACTTTCTGTATACGGTAGTACTTAAAAGTTTGTGAACACCCATATATGTAGCATTGGATCATTTTTCTCAATAAATAGAATATTTCTGACTCATTTAACTGGGTTCTCTTTGTAACTAGTTTTAGGACTTGAGTGGATAACAAATCACATTTTAGGTCACATTTATTCAGAAACATTGAAAATGTAAAGAGTTTCATAAATTTTTAAGCATTACTGGAGTTTCAAGTAATCCATATATAGGATGTGCAGAAGCTGAATTGAGATTTCAATGTCTGATATCCAGTTCACATTTTAGTCAAAATTATTAACAGGAGAATCAACAGTGTTACCAATAGTAATAATGGCAAGAGTATTCCTGAAATATTATTTTGATGTTAATGTAATGGTATATGGGAAAAATCTTAGGAGGCAGGATGAAGTGATGCTATCTAGACAATGGTCAGATGAGAGAATTTTACTCTTGTAATGAGGCTGGCCTTAACAAATAGACCAGACAGGAAGCACAACCAGATAAACTAATTCTATTTTATTGTAAAGCTATACTAACAGAATTTTGCAAGTTTGAAAGTAATATTCTTTCGCCATCACCTTTACAGCCCAAGAAATTAGCAAGGATCCCTTCTGAAATTCTTGCTCAGCCCACTATGCTTGCTCAGCCCACTATGCTTGCTCAGCCCACTCTCTTATCTGACACTTCCCTAGACAGCATCTCTTTGCCCCATTACCCAAGGTCTTTCCCACATATTACAGTTAATTTGGCCGATTTATTCACAACTGATTATCAGCTATATAAAATTAAAATAATTTTGTGATTCACTTCAGTCATTTCCAAGCACTTTGAAATCCAGTCAAACACCTTAGCCAAGCAACATGCTCATTTCTCCTTCTTTTACAATTTTCTAAAAGCAGTTTATTAGAAGCTTGCCTTTAATACTCTTTTGTGTTTTGTCTATTTCCTTTCTGTTTAGTTGGTAACACTTATTGTTTTCTAAATGATTTGAACAGTACCTGCTTGAATATCTGATTTTGAATAGTAACAGTCAAAAGTTCAATTATTATTATTGTTATTTCTCTACTGCCTACTGGTCAGGTACTCAGATAAAGCAACTACACCAAGGTGGGTCAGAGTGTGTAAATTCAGAGGATTTCTGGAGGAGAAAAGTTGAAACCTCCTCCCACCTTTCACACAATGGGCTCAGCTGTGCCACAAGAGATCTATATTACAGTTGCCTATCTGATCAACTGAGAATCAAGATACTAAGAAACAATCAAGTCAGGAACACACAAAATATGGAATTGAAGAAAAATAATGTTTCTTTGAAGGATTTAAATATCACCATATATCCACCAAATTAAATTCCAACAAATAATGCTATAATATAATGTTCTCCAACCTTTCCAGCTCGGTGGACTGGCGGAAGTGGCGGTGGCGGGGAGAGAGGATGGTTTCACGTGCATGCATGCACTTTCACAAATGCAGCTTGACAAGCGTGCGCCTGCACGCACTCACCCGCCACTTCCACAGCTCGGGTCTGAACAAGCTGCGGCCTGGCAAGGGACCATGGACTGAGGTTGGGGCCCCTTGCTATAATATGTTCCACTTACAATAAATAAATATAGCAAGAATAATGTTGGGATGTGGTGGCACAGAAGCTTAATGATGCTGGAACTCCTGGCCAGAAATGGTCTGCACTTTAGTGCTTTGAGCCTGGCTCCATGAGATGAAGTGAGCTCCCATCGCTTAGTCCCTAGTTCCTGCCCACTTAGCTGTTTGAAAGCATGCACTATTGCAAGTAGATAAATGGGTACCACTTTGGTGGGGGGGAAAAACCTAGTTGCATTCGTGTGTTTAGAGAGCAGAAGCCAGAGCTGGACCTGGCTAGACGTGAGTCATTGCAACACAAAGCAAGGTGAGACCAGCGGAGGAGCCCGGAAGAGCCAGCAACCGGAGTGCTGCTAGTTAATTGATGTATAGATACCGTAGTTCATTCCTCACAGTGCACCAAGGATAGATGCACAACTGCCGAAAGAATGAACTAGCAATCTAGGCTGTCAGGACTGTATTGGGTCTAGCATGTGTGGATTTCCCTATGCTAAGTAAGTAAGTAAGTAAATGCATACATACATACATACATACATACATACATACATACATACATACATACATACAATTTAAAAAAATTGATCCAAGCAAAGAGAACTAAATACTTTTTTAAAATATCTTTTATGTAACTACATATATCAGAGAAGACAAGCCAATGGTAACTATGGTTCCCAAGAATATTTTCAAGGATGGTCCTGATAGGTTAGGCACATCTTAGGTTTACATGGCAAGAAAAGGAAAACTATATTTAACAGCGTTATTTTTCAACAAGCAGTGCAGCTTTAAAGAAATAGTAGCTGAAATTTCAAAAATATCTGGATAGTGAAATAAGGCAGGCAAAGACTAAATTGTACTTATAAGAGAAACTGTTCACAAAACAAGCTAATAGAATATGCATATATTATTCACACATTAAGGGCATATAAACTCCAATGAGCTAGTACGTACCTTGGTTAAAAAAAGGGCAACTTTTAAACATAGAGTTCTTCCTATTCTCAAAATTATATTCAGCTTCCTTGGGTATTGTTACAATTTAGCAGATATGAGACAAATATACAAATTCCTCATTCATTGTGGCCATACAATAAATGAGGAATTTGTATATTTGTATACAATAGTCCCAATTCTTTTTAAATCTGTCTGTCAAAATATATGGAGGATGGATGATAAAAGCTGATTTACTCATTTCTTTGCAAAGAAATCAAGAGCTGCCTGCCTTTTGGCTGAAATGCTTGCAAAATCCTAAACCCTGCTTCTCTGATGACCACCACTGCTATAGATGCACAAGAAGCTTTATATGGTTTAATAAAAGCTATTAGCTACAGAAAGAAAACATGAAAACAAGAGGTTCAGGTAAACGTTGCACAACTTTTAATATTTTCATCATCTGTCACTGAGATTCATAAATTTAATTATTGGTCTCTACTATGAAAAGTTCAACTGGTCTTTTTTCAGTTACACCAAGGAGGGAATAATTAATTCTTAATCATATTAAACTTTGTGGAAGTGGCTTACAATTTCCTACTTTTATCTCTGGAATTATTTTTCCCATTATAGACTACATCCTGGGGATTTCCTGGTCGCTCCCCATCCAAGCAACATTTGCTTTTTCAAGGTAAAGCAAAGTCATCTAAGTATTACTTGATATAGACAATTGTATGTGGGTATATTATTGATAGGAGTATTTGCGTATCTAGTATCCCTTCAGTGGAATAGGCTCCATTAACTCCTCTGAAAACTTTACAATCTCCCATCTGTTTTGAAGATCTGAAGAATCTTCTAAAAATAAAAGTAGAGAATAAAAAGAAAGAAATCTAGAGCTACAGTAGATGTTTTACTATCTCTGCTAAATATTATGAGTGGTTGGGATTATCGAAAAATTACAGATACTAAGAATATCAATTAGCCAAAGAAAATCTGCTGGTATAATTCTAAACTGGACAAATAATACCGTACTCGAAATTTAAGACAGAAAGAAAGATAGGAATTGTTACTATCATATATAATTCCATAAAAAGAGAATTTAAATTTGTGAAACAGAAATATTGGTATTTCTGACAACTCCCAGTATATCTTGACTCAATGCCTAGGTCTGATTGAAGTTAGGCAGATTTCTGCAGCTCTCGAGAAGGAGAGAAAGCGGAATTGAGTCCTGTCCCTTCGAAAACTAAATGGAATGTGTGCCAGATAGATATAGAGTCTGAAGACATCTTTTAAAGATTGCAGTGATTCAGAACAAACTAACAACAGTTTTTAAGGCTAACTGAACAATCCATTATGCTCAATATGGTATCTTCACTTCAAATTAACCCAAACAATTAAAGCTTACTAGTGGAAATGTAAAGAAGAGATTGAATTATTTATATTTTCTAGAACAAATGCTGATGGGGAGCTAGAATCATCCTCATGAGACAGCATAAGCAATTATACTGAAACACAGAAGACAATCCATTTCAAAGATATAAGATTTTAACACAGGTAGTTCTCCACTTACGATCATAATGCAACATGCCCCAGTCCCCAGATGAAGTCATTAAGTCTGAGAGGCCTAATACAGACTAGGCTCAAGGCCTCTGGGGTCTCAGGGGGAGCGGGATGGAGGGAGAGAGATGGGGTGATGTTATAGCGTCCCTGAGGTCAGTTGTAAGAGCGAATGAGGGGCACTGCAGCAGCCGTAACTTTGAAACAGGATCTTAAGTAGCTTTTTTGGGGGGGAGGGGGTCTGTCATAACTTCAAATGGCTGCTAGGTAACCAGTCATTAAGCAAGGACTACTATCTAAATAAAGGCCAAAAATGTTTACAAAGTACCTATGAGATCACTGTTCAGAAAAACCAAGAGTTATGGTATAAGGCCTATTCTTTTAATATTTAGAAAATAACAGAAAGAATCCATCCAGATCTGTTCACTTTGTGGTACACATATTGATAACTTCTCTCACATAAGATCTGATATCCAGAATAGGACTGAGAGAATAGGACATAAAAGAACAGACATTATCGCCCAGAAATTTAGGATGAGCCTTTATTTGGATGAGAGTGTAATTTTTCTATTCTGGTAACAACCAAAGCAAGACACAGAGAAAAATGTTACAGAAGTTTTTAAAAAAATGGTAAAGTAGACATTTTATTAAACTTTCTTTGCTGGATAAGAGCCAACAGACTACAGATGGAGTGGATGCCTGAGAATAATTTTTATCTATGTCTGTTTTAGAAAATACTAATGTCTCTGTAAGCTCATTTGCTATTTTAAGAATAACTGGATTTCTCCCACACAGTTGCTAATAGTATACTTTATCCTTATATAAAAGTTATGAACAACACCTTTAAAACACGTAAACAGTAATTGGGAATTGGCTGCCTAAGCAATGAAAAGAAAGGATCTCATCATTCAGTTGGGTTTTGTGCATGTCATTGGGCATTAACAGTTCTAAAAGCACTTTGGCTTCTGATTATGAACTAAACTAGTTCATCTTCAGGATGATAATGAATGGTTTCACTTTTGATTAGGTAATTATCTCCCACCTCTAAATTACCTTTATAGCGTGTGATAATGCAGCTGTTTCTCCCAAATTCTATTACCTACTGGTAACAAACTCTCACATTATCGATGTTTCGGTCTCCTTCATGTTGCCTATGAGTGTACAGGGAACGTACTTCTCATATGTACAAAAATGAGTTTAAGAGAATGGGGTGGAGTGGGTTATTACATAACCATTAATTTATCCTAAATCCGGGAACCATAACTTCAAAAGGTTAATAAGATATAAAGTAATAGCAAAAGTCATTCAGGGATTATGAAGGGAGAAAAACACCTTTTCAAGCCAAAAATAAAGATTTCAAAAACATGGACTATTTTTGTTTACAGAAAAGGGTAAAAAGATGGGTCTGTAACCAAAGAGAAAGATTTAATCCATAGAACTGGAATTCAAAGGGAGGATATAAAGTGCACTGGCAGTGTTCGAGATGAGATTATGAAAAAGAAAGGGGGCTGTGATTTATCCTAGTACAAACAGGTCCCTGAGCTTCTAATCTCCTTCTTACTCCCACCTCTCACCAGAGTCTGCTTTCTTGTCTCCTCAGAAGATCAAAAAGATACGAGTGAGGGTCAACAATTCTCAAAGGCAGTGATGGTGAGAGACTGTACAGTTTAGACCGCCAGGGCCTCATTGTTCCTACTGCATTCTGGCAAGAAGACTAAGCCAACCTGTGGTTATTTATCTAGTTCTTACCTTTACTGCTTGGAAATGGAAAAATGTTAGATCCATATTAATGTTCGATATTTGCTTTGTAAATCATGGGAGGGGTGTTTTAACTCTCTGTGTGCTGCCTAGAGTAAATATTTTGAGATGGCAGCTATTCCTTCTTTAAATAAAAGGAGTAGAATAAATGATGATGAATTGCTGAAGTATACAATGAAGGGATCTGCTTAATATGCTGTTTAATGTTTCAGCAGGTTGGGTATTTCCATGCCATTTTGCTGAAGCGTCAGATTTTCCTAAGCCTTACCGACAGTGATTGAAGGATGCAGCTCTCTGATTATTATGCTTACTCTAAGAACTAACCCATTAAAAATAAGTCCAACAATGTTATGGACAACAATTGTCCATAAATGGAAGTCCTATTTATGCAGAAGCAGAGTTCGCTTCTGCATCATTTCTTCCAGCCCTGCAGTGGAATACCCTGGGGGATGGAAGGTGGGCTCACACCTTTGGGAGGGGCAAGCAGTGGCTCCCTGAATCTTGTTACTCTAGAGCAGGGGTCCCCAACCCCTGGTCCATGGACCAGTACTGGGCCGCAGCATGCCAGCAACTGGTCCACACAAACAAAGCCCCATCCATGTGATGCAGGCAGCACACAAAACCATGCACCCTCCGGTCTGCGGAAAAACCTCTCTCTACAGAACTGGTCCCTGGCGCCCAAAAGATTGGGGACCTCTGCTCTGAAGTATCTGTGTGATTTCAGACTATTTGCTTCTGATCTTGCCAAATTTTGCCCTCACCACCTTCCTTCCATTTCCTCCTCTTTCTCTTCCTTTTCATAGATGATGAGCCGGTAGTCTTCCACTGCTTCCATTTATGTTTTGGTTAAAACTTAAAAAGTCTCCCTCCCCGCCCCCCAAAATTCCCATCCAGGAGAAACTGACAGAAGACGAATGTCCGTTTCCTTTCATTCTACCTTCTTTCTTGCATAAATGCTGCAAATAGAATTGTTGTAGAAAGGAGGCTACACAATAATCTTCCATGGCTTCCCTGGATCTGTCTGTTTCCAAGTGTCTCGTCCAGTGAAAGTGTGGGGTATCCAGGTTGATTTATACAACCACGTGAAAATGTCTAATAAAAGAGAGGAGTCTGATAGAAAACCAGATACAATCTTCAATAGCAATGAGACAGCCCTCTGGTTGTCAATCAGTGGTACATTACAGGAAGCCCTGATAAGGGGCGTTGTCTTACCTGAACGCTTTTCTCAGCATGACGATGGAGAATCCACCAATGGGTTTTGCTTGTCTTCTGACCGTAGACTAAGTCAGCCAATTTTGCCACGCCTCTCTTCCTGGGCCCTCCTCTTCCCAGTCTCATTCCTCTTCCTGGGCCCTCCTCTTCCCAGTCTAAACCTCCAGTTTATATTGTGTCTTAGGTCCTCTTTTGACCATTGGCCTTGTGCCAGTTGTGATTGTAGGTGCGCTCCCCAACCGAATAGGGTGGCGTCCATGGTCAGAATGACTCGGGCGGTCTCCTTGAACATGTGTCCTTTTCCCACTGCTGGAGACGACCACCACTGGAGCGATTTCAGGACCCCTGGTGGAACCCTTACTCTTCGGTTGGAGGAGCCGGTTCCCCTTCTTTGGAAAGGGAGCAGGAACCACTATAGGTCTCTGGAGGGTAGCCGTGCCCAGGGCACGATTGCTAGACATGAAATCATCTTTCCCAGCAAGTGGGAGAGTGTGGCCAGTGTGGTGGTCCGTTTCTTTCGAATCAGCCTGACCAGGGTTCGAATGCTGTTTTGGCGTTCTTGAGAGAGGTAGACCTCGCACTTTAGTGTGTCTATCACAGCTCCCAGATGAAGAAGGCGGATCAATGGGACCGTCTGACTCTTTTGGAAGTTTACTGAGAACCCATGTTCCTGAAGGGTTCTTAGGATCAGTGTCAGATCTGACTGTGCTGACTGAACTGACGAGGATTGGATGAGAATGTCGTCCAGGTAACACTGAATACGCACAGGAATTGTTCACAAATGTGCGGCGAGTGTCGCCAGTACTTTTGTGAATACTCTGGGAGCTGAAGAAAGTCCAAAGGGCAGAGCCCTGTATTGAAAATGTTGGCCTGGTGACAGAACCTGAGAAACCTCCGGTATTCCGAAGTATGGGGATGTGAAGGTAAGCTTCTGTCAGATCTATGGACGTCAGGAGGTCTCCCCTTCTGACGCATGCCAATATTGACTGGAGAGTTTGCATTTTGAACTTTCTGTATGCCAGATGAGTGTTCAGACTTTTTAAGTCTAGAATTGCTCTCCACCCCACCCCACCTGAACTCTTTGGGACTATAAATAAGATGGAATAGAATCCCTGTCCCTGCTGCCCCATTTGCACCTGTTCTATGGCCTGGATATCCAGGAGGTGCTGGGTGGCCTCCTTGATGAAGCTCCTTTTGGTCAGATCCTTGGGTGATGGGCAAGGGACGAAGCGGTTCGGGGGTTTGGAGATGAATTCCAGTGAGAGGCCGAATGACGGTATTTAGGACCCAAAGGTCCGTGGTGGTGGCTTGCCATTTGGGTGCGAAAAGAGCCAGCCTGCCACCAATGGGGGAGTCCTCCTCTCCGCCGTCACTTGGATTTTTGAAAGGGGCGACCCCCTGCTCCTCGAAAGGGCCGTTTTGACTGGAATTGTTGTCTGAATCTGTCCCTGTTACTGGCTCTGTCGCCCTGTCGGTCTGATCTGGGCTGATAGGGACGGGAAAATGTGGTAGGTTCTGGACCTGTTTCTGATCGAAAAGGCTGTCTGCGAGGGTAGGAGGAGACTCTCCTCTCCGTCCTCAATAGGTGGGCCAGGACTTTGCGTTTGTCCTTGTTTTCTATTAGTAAGGATTGAGGGCCTCGCCAAAGAGTAGGCCGCCCTTGTAGGGTGCAGCCGCCAACCGCCACTTCGCCTTAATGTCGTCTCGCCACTGTCTGAGCCACATTAATCTGTGTGCTGCGGTGTTGGACGCTATTGCCCTGGCAGAGCAATTTGCTACATGCAATGATGAATCTGCCATGAATTCCGTTGCCGCCAGTAACCTTCTTAAGTCATGGTGGGTTCTCTCCTCATCTGGGGGGATCCTCGCGCAGCCATAGTAGCGAAGCCCTAGCAAAAAAAGAGTTAGAAATGGCTGCTTTGATTGCCCACGCTGAGGCCTGGTGTGTTCTGCGGAAGGTGAGTTCCGCCTTCTTATCTTCCGACTTCAGGGCCTCCACTGCATCCCCGGATACCGTAGATGGTGACACAAGAGCTGCTAGAGGTTCATCTACTATCGGGACCTCTATTACCTCCGATAAGGCTGGATCTATGTTGAACAGCTTCTTGTCTGTCCCCCCCATTGGAAGGAAGGCCCCCGGTGCCTCCAAATTATTCTGAATTGTGTCAAAGAAGAGAGGGGGACAGGGAATAAATTGTGTGTAAGTGGGCTGCAAAAACATCCTGCTGTTTGTGTTCTGGCATGCTGAGGGTCCCTCTTGGGGAAGCCTCGGTCTCTTAATCTTTGCAGTGCTGCTGGCCTTGTGAAGCAAGGTTTTGAATAAAGACAGGTTGAAAAGGCCCATGAATGGTGGAGGATCTGGGGATATATCCTCATCCTCCAACAGTCCGTGATCCGTTTGCTCATAGTCCTCCGCGGGAGACTTCCTGTTTCTTGAGGAACGAGAAGGGGAAATTGATTCCTGGTATGCTGAGGCCTCCTCCTGTGAAAGGTAGGAATGGCCTCTTGAAGCTACAGACCCGGCTCTGGACCTATGATGTCTTGAAGAGGCCATGGCCTGAGCAACGGCCTGAGATATCAGGGATTGTAAGTGTTCCGATGACAAGGCTCCCTGATTGTCTGAAAGACTAGGCCCTGCTGCTGAGTGTGCGTCTGGTGCTCCCAGGCTTTCAGGCCCTTCGCTTAGGGGGGATCTGTTTGCCTGCTCTGTGTCAGCCTCTGTTTCCAGAGGTTCCTGACTAGGCTGCAGCAAGCCAAATATTTCCTCCTCCATGTAAGCTGCTGGGACTAGGCCGTCTCCTGCTGTATTTTGCCTCTTTTCAACTCTAGAGAACTGTTTCTCCAGAGCTTGGTGGTGACGCTTGGCCTTCTTGTCCGCTGCCTTGGAGGATCTTTTGCTAGAAATTGCTTTGGCCTTGATCCTGCCCGCTGCCTCCTGGTTGAAGGATCTTGGCCTCTTGCGTCCAGGGGACTGATGGAGGAGTACTGTGCTGTCTGGGCAGTGTTGGTGTCTGTCATTGGCAGAAGAGATATCTCAGCGCAAGACTGAGAGAAATCTCTGTTAAGATGCTTGTTAATGGGCCTGTCCTGACCAGAGAGCAATCTGTTAGTGATTGGAAATAATTCCTGTGGGGGTGTCAGTTAATGATACAGACACCTGCTGTGCTCTCCTGTATCAGTTCCTGTGCTGGCAGGGATATGTCACCTTTTTGGAGCCAGAAATTGTCCTGTCTCTCCTTCTCCTTTCCCTTTAAAAAGGGGGTGGTAAATCGCCTATGGGCTGGGATGTAGGTGATTAGGAAGGAGGAATTTCCTTATTTCAATGAGAAAAGGCGTTTTGCGCGCTTCCCTGCCTTCCCCCTCCCACTGTTTAACCAATCCGGTCCTATTCAATCCTGGAGAAGGGGAGACTTATGATTTCATTGGAGGTTGTACTTGAAATCATTTCCAATTGCTTTGAAAAGAGCTCGTTTGAAGGCTTAGTTTCCTCCCCCCCCCTCCGGAGGCACGTGGAGCCAAAATGATGACCAGCCTCTCTTTCAGTCTCCGCTGATTACACTCTGCCAATCAGCTGGCCTTCGGGGAAGCCGCACGGAGCAATGTTGTGGCTCCGTCCGGTGGGTCCCTCTCATCAGAGGAGGAAGGCTCTGAACATGACGGAGAGGAGATGGCTAGGTCCCTCTCTCCCGGCCCTTCCCCTCTGGTGCAGCCTTCGGTGCCTTCCGACAGCGAGGAGTTTGGCCAGGAGCCCGGTGTTTCTGGACTTGGCCAGGAGCCCGGTGTTTCTGGACTTGGCCANTTGATGAATACTCGGTTGCAAGCATTCTGGCAAGTTCTCGTGGCTTATCTTTGTTTGCTGTGTTTTATCATTAAAGACTTGGCAGGCAGCTACGAAGTGGCTGCCAAGACATTCCGTTGCCTTTGTCTGTGCCGAGTAGTTTGTCAGGCCTCGGCTGACTGGTTGGGGGGTGTGGGTCGGACGGGGGACAGAACAAGCAATTGCAGTTCTCCGCCAATCAGCTGGGCTTCGGGGAAGCCGCGGGAGCCCTGTTTGCTCTCCGCTGATCAGCTGCTGTGGGGGGGAGATTCCTCCCTGCGCCGTAGAGAGACCACGCGGTGCCAAAAATGGCGACCGGCTCCTAATCCTCTCTCTGACGATCAGCTGAAGTTCAGCTGCAGTTAGGGATAGCCTGTGGCTGCTCCGCGATCGGCTGGGAAGGCGAACGAACGGCCGTTCATTTGAAACCCCCCCCTTTGTAAAAAGGCAAGAAATAGAAGAAAAATTATGACCTGATCCTGGAGCCAAGGGAAATATGTCCTTCTGGGCTAGAGACTAAGTCGAGACTGGGAAGAGGAGGGCCCAGGAAGAGAGGCTTGGCAAAATTGGCTGACTTAGTCTACGGTCAGAAGACAAGCAAAACCCATTGGTGGATTCTCCACTCGTCATGCTGGAGAAGATGCATGTGCTCTTTGAAGAAATGCCTATTATACTGCTTGGAGTTTCTCGTGGAGTTTAAAAACCTCAGAAATGGGATAAGGTGCACAAGTGTCAGACAATAGATACAGGTGATAGCCATACAAGTTCTGGAATGGTAATACACAAATAATTAACTGAGCTTTTGTAGGTGAGCTTAGCTTTATGTAAAAAGATCATTCCAATTGTTTTGTTGATCATCCAGGAAGCAAAACATTATTGGGCTAAGATACCATTCTTTCAATTTTCTCATCACATGGGGGGGGGGTGATAGGGAGAAGAAAAAGGAAGCTTAACAACTTTTGAAGTAGACTGTGAATTGAAAATATCTGTCACAAATCAGATAATACAGCAGGCCTTCATGCCACAAATATGGTGAATAAACAGCTCTGGGGGCAAGGAAAGGTCATGACAAGGAACAAAACACACCATTTTTGAAATCAGGTCAAACTTGGAAAAAAAGACAGCAGTCAGTTTCTTGACATACGGTAGATTGGTAATAATGTCCAGGGAAACTGTATCTCAAGATCCCTGTGGAAGGGAACAAAATTCAATATACTAACTAGAGGTCTGGCATAACAGGTATAACAATAAGAAACATAACCCTTAGCATCTACTGGGAAACAAGGCCACCAAAAGTCATTGAACAGGAGATGAGTAGTTTTAAATAGTCCAAATTGTTCGCCTTGCTAGTTGTGGTGGTGGAGCTGTAAAATGTCCTTCCTTAGAGACTAAAGGAGGGATGTTCAGTCAGCCATATGCCAAAGAATCGGCATCCAAAACTGCCCATACACCACATTTTGCACCCCACCAAAAGCTTTTGAATGCCCTTCAAGGCTATTATATATAATATTTAATATATGATATGATATAATATTTTTGCAGGATCCAATCTGGGTTGGTCACCGGGACCAGAGGTTTTGTCTTCCAAGCTTTTGGGCTCATACTGGAGCCCCATCTTCAGGGACCTTCTTTCTAGCAAGACTGAATCCTGCAGTATTATCCTGGGACATGTATATTCGCCTTCATTCATGGAGATATTATTATCTATTGTATTATAAATGTAATAGTATAGTATAGTATAGTATAGTATAGTATAGTATAGTATAGTATAGTATAGTATAGTATAGTATAGTATAGTATAGTATAGTATAGTGTACAGTTCAGTACAGTACAGTACAGTATAACATACATAATTATAGCATCTTCTTTTCCATGACCTATAAACGAATCTCTAGACCTGACTTCCCCAGAAAGGAGCAGGTCATCTAAACACAGAGTCAGCACATGGCCATCTGAGAAGCAATAAAGGCCAAAAGTAAAAATACTCTTGATGTCTTTACCACCATGAGGTAGCCTTGGGAGAAGCTCTAGACCACAGGTGTCAAACTCAATTGTGTCACGTGATGTATCGCAATGTTTTTTTGCCTTTTCGGAGCCGGGGTGGGCGTGGCCTGCACGTGACGCATCCAGCCCATGGGCTGCCAGTTTGACACCCCTGCTCTAGACTCTGGTCAGATTCACTTCAAGTTACCTCCAACAGTGCTCTAGGCATCCCTTACTATGCTTCATTTTACTAAGCTCCTTTGAAAGCCGAGGGGAGACCAAGGGGAGGGGAGAGGCATGATAAAATCCAAAGCCCCTGTCACACTGTCATGCAAAGCAGTGACTGAGACTTTGACCAGGCCATGCACCAAACCTTTAGGAACAACCCCAAGTTTTCTCTACAAACCTCCCTGACTCTATCAGGTGTTTGGGATGGACAGATTTAATACTGTAGGTTCCATCTCATGGATGTAGGGAGCACTTCAAAACATTCTTATGATAATGAGAAAGTCATCTGACCATGAAAGGGAGCGATGGAAATCTCCACCATCTTCAAATGATGTTGGTGTGGCCTTGACAAGAAGACCAGATCCAGAGTGTGACCTTGATTACCTGGGGGCCCCTTTCATTCAAGCACGATGTAGCACTTGATTAACAACACAGTAACCAGCATTTCTACCTGCCATTTCTTCACCACTAAACAAAGATGTAAAGATGGTTCCACTGATGAAGCAACCAAAGTTAGCTAGTGACCTTCTTTGGCTGTTTTGAATCTAGAATTATGTGTTGATACTATACATGCAATGTTATACTGGTTCTAAAATATTCTGACTGAAAATGGTAGCAGAAGTATTGGTGACTTTTTAAATTGATCCATCCCATTTAAAATTTTATTTTCAGTTTTGAAACTAAAGGGCACAGGCATATCAATATATAATACTTCTGGTAATTTAAGAAAGAAAAAAACAAGAGAGGGTATTATGTAAGATTAATCTTTTATGAATTTTGGTCAATCTGACCTATTTCAGATTGTATTGAGTCACCACTGGCCAATAATGCGCTTACAAGATTTCAGAGATCCAAACTGAGTCCAAAATGGCAATATTAATGGAAGCATCAATTGGCAATATTCATTGCCAAAATATTTCTGTGATTCTATTATGAAATGTTTGTTCCACCTCCTGAAGAATATTGCTCTTACATTCTATGGTGGCACTGATTATATCAATGGTTTCTCAGTAAAGAAATCATGTCTCTTCCTAATCACAAATACGCAAAGTATTCATTAAATTACAATCTGAATAATTAATAACTTTTTGCCTTGGCTGATTTAGCTGAATTAAAAAAGAGATTAAGGAGGGGGGACAAATTTTCAGCACTATTATAACTTTTTTAATATGAAAAATGCAAGCAGAAGGACATTGGCAAACACAACAAGAAATGTACAAGAATTTTAAAATAAGGAAATAGCTAAAAAAATTATGTTCATTATTATTAAATTATTAAATGCTCATTTAATATACATTTGGGATGGAAGAGATTGTTTTTTTCTAAAGCAATCAATATTTATGTCAATTTGTAAAAGGCATAACAATACGACATTTCATTTCATCTGATGAAAAAGATATAATTGTAAAATTATAAGAGTACTTTTTTTACTGCAAGGATGTTCCTTTACATTATATAATCCGGGGGTCCCCAACCTATGTCCATAGCCCGGTACCAGGCTGCAGCCTGTTGGCCACCGGGCCATGGGAATAGTGAGCCTCACCTTGTGGTAGCGCCATGTGGTAGCGCCATGTTTGTGCATGTGCACTAGCACCGCCACCAGCGTCACACAGGCCTAGCGGCCTGTTTGCACATACATGCGGGCACCAGCGGCCCATTTGCACGGGCTCCACCAGCCTGTTTGTGCATGCGGGCAGGTGCCAACACGCCAGCATGGGTATACGCAGCCTGCTTCCGCATGTGCACACACTAGCACCACTGCCGTGCGCCTACCCGTTTGCGTGTGCATGTGCACAGGCCACCGTACGTGAGTAAAAGGATGAGAAGGGAAAGGGAGACCCGGCGGTTCGACCTTTCCAACCCCTTGAGACTATATTAGATAAGGTAACTCCAGTTACGTTAATTTTCCTGTTTGTAAGAGTCTCGTTAGCAATAAACACTTTAAATTCATGATTACTTTATAAGACTTTAACATAAAGGGTAATGACTATTTGGAAAGGGATAATTCCACCACAAAATTTATATGGATGTGTCAATTAAATCATCAGAAGCTGAGTTCAAGGAAATTGAAAGAATGAAAGAATCTAACTTCCATCTTCCATCAGAGAGAAAGAGAAGGCAAGATACATTTAAAAGAAACCATGAAACCATTACTTTTTCAAATAAATATTGCAGACTTCCACAAAAGTCACAGCCTTAACCCTTTTGAAAGCTATGTCACCATAAAGAGATCAACCTAACCTAAAGTTACTGATCTGCCAGTCTCAAAGAAATCCACAGAAGTAGCACAGAAGTAAAGCCAGTTTCTCTCCAAGAAACACAATGGTAACATTTTTAACACTGCAGTCTGAAAAAGAAAATTTCCCAGAACCATTACTGATGCTTCAGTATCTACTTATTTGCAAAAATAACTAGTAATTAAGAGTAAAATTCAAGAGATCATGAAGTTTTATTCAAACTATAAAGCCTCTAAGTAGCTCAGCTTAAATTGCTCTAAATCAATTTAAAAAATAATGTAAATTTACAACTTTAATTTTTAAAGCTAATCATGAAAATGATTATCCTAAAAAATATAGATAAATGACATCTACAATCAGATTCAACTTTTCTTCATGTGTAGCAACAAACCCCAACTTTATCAATTAGATATGCATAAAAATAAGCTCAGCATAAATTATATTTCATTTTCATACATGTTGCAGATCACATGTTTCATTCAATTAAATACAACTGACTCATTTTGCACAATTGAAACTATTTTTAATCTCTAGTAAACTGGGAAGTAGAGAAGTAAAATAATCTAAAACCATTGTTTACAAACACATTTAAGTGGGGTCAATAGTACATTACATCAAAACCAGACAAATATGACAAAACTCACCAAATAATGTTACTAAGTCTCAAAATTAAATATAGAGTTGACATTTACATAATTTTCTAAATTATTTTGAAACTTTATTTAAGAGTACCCTAGCTTGTAACCTGAACTTTTCCCCCCTCTCTTTATGTCTTACAATTTACATGCACAAGCTACTTTCATGTAAAATTTCTATTATAAAATTGCCTCATCTGTAGGAATGATACACAATGTCAGACTTCGGGAGAAGAAATGGTGAAAGTAAAAGCAGATCCACTAAGTACAAGTAGATGATTCTTTGTAATTCCTCTCCAGAGAAAGAAAGGACTTGAGATTACCTACAGATGTTCCAGACAGTTGTTCCTCATGAAAAGACCGTAAGACAAAGATCTCCAGAGGGCTAGAGCTCTGGGAGATAAGGGAAAACCATCTTCTCTTTTTCAAAGGACACTGGGTTCACATATTTCCTTTTCTAATCACTTTCAGGAATTGCTTATTGACTGCTTTTCCGCTATTAGGAACTTTTGGATCAACAAGTTTTACAGCACCAGGTGAATTTCCTTCAAGTCTTAGTGAGATAAACCTAAAAACAAGTTTAAGATCTTCAAAAACATATTTGAAATGCAGCTAAAGGGTGATTAGGACTTTGATTTTGGAAAGTTACAAACACATGAATTTGAAATAAGATTTTGGAGTTAATTATAAAATCCTTCCCAATGGAAAATGCTTTCATTTTGAATTCTTTAAAAAAAACTGATACGATGGAACTTTGAAGGTTGGACACTAGAGGGAACTAGAAGGAACTAAAGAACATAATTAAAGGAGAACATTTGACTTGCAAATACAATATTTTGACATTGGAAATATTAAAGGATATTTTTGAACAATGATTCTAGAAGTTAATTTTAAGAGTGTCTATAGATCAGGGGTGTCAAACTGCCGGCCCATGGGCCGGACACGTCACGAGGAAACCGCGCCCCCTCCATTGCCGGCAATGAGGAAAAAGCTCCGATACGTCGTGCGAGACTGAGCTGAGACTGATATGAAAGTAGATTAAAAAAACGACAGGTTATAAGAATGATATGGAAAAGATGCCATAGTGGATATACAACTGAAAACAGAGGATGTCATAATAGTTAAAAGGGATGTAGAAATACAAATCAAAAGAGCGTCCTGATAACTTTCTAATATCAGATTGATAAAACTGACTTGTTAAAACTTTGAAGAATCTTGCGAAAAGGGATAAAGAATGAAAAGAAAAATCAAGTTCTAAGACATTATTTGAATGGATTAAAATCAGTGTTGTTAAAAGTAAGGAATATAAAGTTGGTTTATTTGATCAAGGTTAAAATAGATATGTTGTTGTCTCTGGTAATTAATGGACTTTTGCTAATCAGGACCGAATGACGAGGCTTTAAGGATCTGTTTATAGAGAAGAAGTAGAATATGGGAAGAAGAGATATTTTGTCGTAATTTTAAAAAAGTGACGTTACTAAAATTGTTTATACTTGTTATGCTGAAGGGAAAAATGATTTCTTTTTATATATTTTCTTTTTCTTTACTATGATTGTATTTCTTATTTTCTTTCTACTCTATTTTTTTCTTTTCTGCATTTTCTATTTTTTTTATTCTTGTATTTTTGGTTTTTATTAGTTTTTCTTTTTAATTGTAGTTTTTAGTAAAAAATATTATATATAAAAAGGATATTTTCTGATATCCAGAAATAACATCATCTTTTGCTGTAATATTCATTTCCTTTTCTTTCCTTAATGCAAAAAAAAAATCAAGAAAAGATGAAATTTAGTTTGTTTGGTTATTAGAGTTGAGAGCTATCAGTCTGGAATTATCTTTATTCCAATATATTATTTATATCAGAATGTTGCCAGAGTTAACATATGGAATAGAATAATTAATCAATAGCATAGGTAACTTAAACCAGAACTATTATGAGATTTAGGAGTCATTAGTGATATTTAGGCATGTCTCTACTTAAGTTGGATCTGAATGCTCCTATCTAGTCTACAAGTACCTTTCATGGAAAGCAAATATTTTGATAATGAATGAGTTTTGTCATTATCACAATTCATTTTGGAGACATTTTTCAGATTATTCCCATGTGGGTAAATGAGAAACTTGATGCCACTGAAAATGTTCTCCTATGAAGATTTTTACACATGATTTAACAAGTAGCTATAACCACTGCTGATAAACATTTCCTGAAAAATATGATTAACAAATTCCAATATCCTCCACTGAAATATTTTTATATGCACTTCCAGGGGAAATAACACTTATTAGAAATGCTCCTAAGTTTTAGGTGATCTTAAACATATGAACTGTGGCAAGTTTTTTCAAGAATTTTCAATTCTACATGTAAATACAAACAATTATGAATAGAGTATTACATCTTAGCTAACTACTTTTAGAATTGGGCATTTCTACTCATAAGTAAGCTCCCAAGAATTTTAACATCTTCATCTATAAATAAAATTATAAATAAATTACAGAACTCTTTATTGTTAGGGTATATAGCCATCCCAAAAGTAAAATTACCAAGTAAATGGGCTCAATTATTGTCAATGTTTCCTACTTTCATAATATAATCGTGAAAAGGAATGTCACTTGATAGTACAAGGGAAAAAAGATAAAAAAATGGCAATTATGGGAACGAATTTATTTCTGGATCTATCACCCTTTTTGCATCCCAATGAACATTTATTAAAAAAAATAATTGCTACTGAGATTAAGCAGATTTGATTCCCATGCACACGTGCATAGGCATGCAGCCTCAGTTGATGTTTCTGACGCTCTGTCTCCAAAGAAATTAGAATTCCTCCTAAACAACAAAAAGAAGTCAGATACTGCTATTCCTGAATTATTTCTTTTCAAGGTATTCTGAATCTAAAATCACTTTTTCAAAAAAGGACTATTTCTGCAGAAAAAGCTCACTCATCTTTTATCAAAATAAAAAAATTCAGAATAGGTCAAAACCCATCCGAGAATGGATTCTACAGATTAGGCAAGTTGCAATTTTTTTCTTTTTAAATATGTATGTATGTATGTATGCATGCATGCATGTATGTATGTATGTGGATCTGTCAATCCCTTTGTCTGTTATGTTGAGCAGCTTGTATCCAAGATCCGAGGGAACTCTTGGGCTAAACAGGAAGCAGCTAGAGTTGGGGCTTGACCAGGTTGTCAATCTTTGCATTCAAAGGGGTTATGATCGGGGTCATTCTTGATAGCGAGGACTGTATTAGTGTCAACCATTCGAAGGGGCAACCTGCCAACCTTTTTGCAGTCCTAACTTTAAAAACTGGAGCCAGGGAACCAGGGGAAGCAATTATCTTGGGCCAAAGCGACGGGAATGTTTCCTATCTAGGAGGTGGACCGGCCCTACAAGTCCCTTTGTCTGCCAGGGTCCTTCCCCCACCCCGTTTCCAAGAAGGCCCCCTCGGCTGAAGGAAGAAAGTAGGGTGGGAAGCCTACCAGAGGAGACCTGCCTGCCCACCCCCGGAGCCCCTTCCTTTGTTTGTGTATCTTTCTTCGCCTTTGCCTGCCTCACGAAAGAAACGCAGCGGAAGAAACCGAGAGCTCCGGCGAGGCCTGCTGGGGCTGCCCAGGGCCGGGAGACACTTCACTTTCTGCAACTGCAGGCCCCGGACAAACCGGGTGCCAAGCAGGGAGATCCCGGAGTCCTTAGCGAACCCGCTTCCCGCATTCGGGCCCAGCGAGGGTGACCCCGCCCGCCACCCAGGGCCACCGAGGCCCCACCGGCGGGCAGAGGGGGCGCCCGCCCTTCAAAACCCCGGGCCCGCCTCGCGCTCCGGCTCCCTCGCTCGGGGCTCCTTACCGGCGGCCCAAAACGGCGGAGAGAAGGGCGGTGGCGGCGACGGCGGCGACACAACCGGCGACAGGAGGAGGTGATGAGGGGCTCAGAGCCCCCAGGCCGCCAGCAGGGCTGCAGCCCCGGGCACCATGATGGCGGCGGCGGCGGCAACTGCAGAAGCGGTGGCTTCTTCCTGCAAGCTGCGGCGGCTGGCGGGCACCAGGCCGGTCGGGAAAGCGCAGCCGCCGCAGCCTCCTCCTGGCGGTGACAGCGACGGGCCGAGCCAGAGAGCAGCGCCGCCGCCGCCGCTGCCGCCGCGGTGCAGCTTGGGAAAGAGCCGCAGCATCCGAACCCGCCACCAGGCTCGACCCGCGCGCGCCCTCTTCGGAAGGGACGCGGGGAGCCCGCCCGGGGGCCGTCGCTGTAACTTCGGGGGAGAGGGGTGGTGGTGGTGGTCCCGTTCCTTCTTCTCCGGCCCCGGCGCTGGCTTCGGTGGCTGGGGCACGGCTGAAAATCCCGGCCGGGAAGGAAAATGAAAGGAGCAGAGAGCAGGTGGATCCCTCAAGGATGCCTTCCGGAAAAGTATAAAGAAGCCGCCCTGGATATTCCCACCGAGCAGCGGTTCTCCACGTGGAGTCTGGGCACCCCCGAGAGCTTTCAGAGGGTCCACCAAGAAGTCCAATAAATAAACATTGTAAAAGTTCTCCCTTTTAATCCCTAATCCAGTAAATAGCGAGAGGTACCATCCGCGTACAATCAAAGTTTTTTGGGATCCTCCATCATTTTTAAGAATATAAAGGGATCCCGAGACCAAAAAAATTGAGAACCGCCGCAGTAGAGAAGTATCCGCGGCGCCTTTAAACACAACGGTCTGGTTTTGAGTATTGCGAAGCCAACACCCGCATTTAGTAGGTTGGGGAAACAGAAAATTCGGTTGTGTGAACTTTTGATTGATCAGCATAAATATATAGGGCAGGCACTCCAACCTAGGTTTCTTTCAGAAAAAACATTTATTTTATAATTAACATTTATTTTGTAATTAACATTTATTTTGTAATAAATTTAAATAATAAAAATAAATAATAAAAAGAACCTTCCTTACTGATTGGATTTTAGGGAGTCTCCCAACTTGTGATCCTTGTGATCCTCTTGCATTTTAAATAGCTTTACAGATTTCTGCACATCCAATCCGTTAAGGGAGGAGAAAGTCAACTGTACTATATATTTTTTTTTTTTCCAAATATAAATTTTTTATTATTTTCATCATAAAAAAAAGCACATCACAGATACATCACAATGTAAAAACCCCTACCCCCCACCCCCCACCCGGACTTCCCAAACCTAATCCCAGGATACTATTCAACTAAAAGTAAAACTGTACTATATATTTTTGATAGTACTAGAATCCATTTATCTAGGTACACCTCTCAACATATATTTTGAAATGAATGGGAGAGGCAGAGTATGCATTAGTAATTTGGATCCCAACATTAAAAAAATTCTAATAGTTTATAACAGTGCTTTTTTTTCTATAAAAGAAAAGGTGCCGGAACTCACACACGTCATACAACCCACCTTGCCTACCCTACAAGGTTCCATCCAAAAAAGGTGCCGGAACTCCGTTCTGGGCGTTCTATGAGAAAAAAAAGCCCTGGTTTATAAAACAGGAAAAAAACAAATGTGTATCCTGAAGTAAAGAGATGCAGAAGACTATATATGTATAAATGTTTTTACAGAAGGAAAGCATTGTTAAAGATGACTTGAAAGCAGTAAGGGGGAGGAGGAAAAATCCACCACAGCTGCAGAGTTTTCTCTGAAAATGCTCTGTTCTTAATGCCATCATTTTTTTCTTGGTGTCCTGGCCAGACAGCAAGGCCTCAAATAGTACTCTTGTTCTTCGGGATGCAAGCAGTCTTTCAGATACTAAGTGCAGCCCATTAAAGGTTTAAACTGGCACTTTAATTTGCTGGCAATTAATTGGAATATCAGCGTAGCATGTGCTGACTGCTTTGCTCTTACAGTATTGATCATTTAGTGGCTATGTTTTTAACCACTTGCAATTTCTAAATCATTTTTAAAGATACGTATTCAAAGATAAGAAGTGCAGGCATGTATTCTTTAATAACAAGAACAATTGTCTTCGTTCTATCTATTCCTCATAAATTATTCCTTCCTGGCCCTTCATCCTTACCCTCTGGACATGCTTGTCGACAATCTTCCTAAAATGCACATATCCAGAAAGGGATGCAATATTATCTGAATAAAAATATCCACAGCAGGGATAATATGCCCCCAGCCACTTTATATTGCCACTGTGACAACATCAAATCTGCCTGTATTTAGTGATCTATCATCACACCAATGAATAGATGACATTATGAATTGCTAGTGTGGAAATCTTCAGGGATAGTGTGACTCTGAAAAATCAAAGAAATTACTTTAACATTTGTCAATATTGGTTTAAAGTTACCACAGTTATTCATTAATGACATTTATACAGACATCCAACTCCAATAATGTAATTCTGGGCAGTGTACAAAAAAGACCCCATTTACAACAAATGGAAGAAAAGGCAGACTTGAATTTTTTATATGAATTAATCTAAAACAATTAGATTATTGCTTATTGCTTATTGGTTCTTATTGCTTGCTCACTTAACCTGCCTTACTTCCTTTATAGGTACCTTACCACCGCATCTTATTTTCCCTTCCCTCATATACTTACATGACAAGTATAGTCAAAATTATATTATGATCATTGACCAACTGTAGTGGGATATAACCATTAAAAAGAAGCATAAAGGATTTAATGTACCAAGAATGGAAACAAAAATCTAAAAAAATTATAAAAAGCTAGAAGATATAAATTATAAGTTAAAAACTAAAAGTATATATAAAAAGCGAGAATCTGCAAGGAGTTGTGGGAGCTTTAGATGAGTGTAGGGGAGCATAAAAAGTTAGCATGTGGAAGACTATATCAAGTTATAAAGTGTTCTAATATGGCAAAGTAGCACCCATTAGTTTTAATTTATAAAGTTGAGTTCAGGTCATCATCCAATGAATTTTGAGCACTGCTGCATAGAACATCTTAATATTGTATGTTGGATTGGTGTCTGAAAGCAACAGGCTTATGTAAAATTCTCCTGTGCGCCCTGGGTATTTATATATAATGATAAGATGAAACAGGACTACAAATATCTCTGTAATACAGGCACTGGAGAAACAAGTCCTGTTGGTTCTATGGTGTATATCCAGACTCACAGAGCATTGTGTTTCCAAATTAGATATCTTCTTCTAAACAGGACAATTAAAATACATTAAAGTATTCTTGAGTATCTGCTTCCAGAAAGCACTTCATGAAAATGATCCAAACCAACCTCCAAGATCAGCCAGTAGACTCATTTGAAAGATCAAACTTGACAATACAATCACAAACCTAGGAAATGTGGTGAATGAAAAAGTTCAGGAACCAGTGCTGGGGACTGCAGGAACAACATGAGCCAGAAAAATATGACTTCTAAATTATGAACAATAGGTGTCAGGGAAATGGTTATTTTTAAAGCAAGGTGAGAGGGGCAAGCAAATTATATGGCAGGGATAAGCAATAGATTTAATAGCATTGGTCAGTTCTCATATATCTTTTTGATACTGAATTATCAACAAAAAGGTCCCTTCCACCTTTAGATTATGATAGTGAAATTTAAAACATGGCAAGGAGTTGGAGGCTAAGAGTGGCTCTTTGGGGAAAAGGACTGGAGGTTTAACTCTTACGAAAAAGAAAAGACTCCCCCATGTAAAGACAGATTCTTGGTGACTAGAAAAACTCATCCTTATATTTGCATGGCAACCATGCAGAATTGACTTGCCATGGCCTTCTGTGGTGTGATTTTTTTTTAAATTTTCCAGTAGATTTCTGAAGCTCTAAACTGGTTAACTCTTTTTTCTAACAAGCTAATAAATACAATATTGGCCTTTGGAAGGTGAGAAGGGCTGCTGTTGTGGGCCAGAATCAGGATTTAAGAGATGAAAACACAAGGAGCGAATGAGCAAATAATGAAGTAATGGCTATAGGTTAATTTGTAAATGTTCAAGGTAAAAGAATCCAAACCTTTGCACAAGGCCTAGTAATAAATTTCTCTTTAGAATCTCAGTCAGCACTCAGGTACTAACATCAGAAGAGTCCAGGACAAAGCTGAAATAGATAATTTTGATCCATCTAGTACAGTAGTAAGGATGGCCTAAGCAACACCATTCCAGGAAAGATCTCTTGCCCCAACCTGGAAGATTATTTAATTTTGTATTTAAACAAGCATTCAATATGGGACAGCACAAAACAAAAATGGCAGCTTAAAACTCCAATGTGAGGAGCAACAAAAATTGATTAAGAATTAAAAGCTTGGCCAAAGCAATTCATCTTTAGGTTTTCTCAACACCCAAAATATTATGAGCAATAAGCAGCTGATAACCAGTGCAGGCTTTCAGTACAGTCTTCTTTGTCTCTTGCAAAATAAAAGCCTAGTTTTTGCGCTATTTGCAACTTCTGGATATTTTTCACGCTAAAATAGATGAGAATTACTACTAGATCCATCAGATTTGAGAAGGATTGCAACCAGCTCCATAGCCAAACTACCATAGCCACAGTAATTTCAGGACAGCTGAAGTTGAAGAAATATTCCCAGAGCATTTAGTTGCAATTTCATCCCAGGTATTTGCTTTCTGGTCAGTGTACAAATTCTTCATTAGGATGATGAGGCAGCCTGGTGTGCCCAAGTTTTTAAAGAGCTATTTGCATTTTGTTGTGCCTTAAATTATCAAAAGCCTTGGTACAATCATAGATACGTTTTGGAGCTCCTATACAATTCCTGAGATTCATCTTGGATCCCACAAGATACAGGTAGTCCTCAACTTACAAACACAACTGAGCCCAAAATTTCTGTTGTGAAGTGCATTTTGCCCCATTTTATGACCTTTCTTGCCACAGTTGTTAAGTGAATGACTGCAGTTGATAAGTTAGTAAGCTGGTTGTTAAGTGAATCTGGCTTCCCCATTGACTTTGCTTGTCAGAAGGATGCAAAAGGTGCTAACATGTCCTTGGGACACAGCAATGGTCATAAACATGAACCAGTTGCCAAGCATATAAATTTTGGTCACACGATCTTGGGGATGCTGCAAAGATTGTAACTGAGAAAAACGGTCATAAGCCACTTTTTTCAGTGCCGTTGTAACTTTGCACGGTCACTAAATGAACTGTTGTTAAGTCGAGGACTACTTGTATTTGACTCCTGTCAATTTAAAAAGCTATTTTTTAAAAAAAAAAATCTAGGGAATTGAAATTGTGTTATGAAGATCTAGTTTCCAGCATATGGAATATACTAATCACAGCTAGGCTCACCCAAACACATAAACCAACATAAATCACATTAAATTCTAATGACGTGTGAATCTGGACTTTGTGTGGAGCCAGTGTCTTAGGAAAGAAAGGGAGATAAATCGCTATTGGGTACAGAAGAAAAGCTTCTGTAGATATTATTTGAGGTGACCTTCCTACAGGGGGAAGTGATAATAAGAATGTGTTTTAAATGACTTACAAAAATGGGAATGGTTTTCTCTAAAAATAATAACGGGCTTCATCTTTAGCCTCACCAGTTTAGCTTTCTGCAAAAGTGTGCATTGTTCAGAGTGCTTACACAAGCAAAAAGACAAACATATTTTCAATAATAATAAAGGATTGTTTTCCAGATGTGTTCATGTATCCTCTAAAGATCCTTTCACTTTACTCATAAAGTCTGAATAAAGAGGAAAAAAACCCATAAAAAGTTTCAGAGGTGAGGCCATGTAAATATGTTGATGCCGTTGCAAAAAGGGAACAAAGCCAGCTTTTCATAATGTCCTTGAAGAAGCAGAATGGTTCAATGTCATCTTTTCAGAAGATTCATTTTCCTTGAGAGAATAATTGAAACAAAGCAATAAAGAATATGCAATTAATAGTTTGCTGAAATATAAGAGACTGCTCTTTTCTCATAAATTATGCTGTTCATTTTCAGTTTGTTTCACTTGTGACATGCCTTTAACAAGATACCTTAAAGTCAAACGGGGCATGAAAAAAAAAATCCCCTCTATGTACTTTTTCTTTTAAAGTAGAGTTTGGCTGGTGTATTTAAGCAGGGAATGGGGAATAAGCCATTGTTAGGTGGTTAGAGCATCACATCTTGCTTTACTTTAAAGTTAAGATCAGAAATTCACATAGGAGCAGATCAGGAAGTGACTGAACAGAATGATCACTGTGATGTCTAGTTTAGCCCTTGGCCTAAGAGAGGCCACTCTTTTTCCCAAGCCTACATCATCTCAACCTTTCCTCAGATTTGTTTGGAAGCCTATAGTTAGTTAGATTGCAGGGAAATTATGGTTAAACCACCGGCGCAAATGTTAGCAAGACCCATAATCTTTATGTCTTGATTCTTCCACCAATTTCTCTTCCAGGGTTCAGCAACACACTATTGCTGTCATCTTCTCTTCAAGGCTGTTGTACAATAAAATTGCTTTGCTTAATGAGCAGCAATAGTTAGTTGATATCGCTGGGAATATAAGAATATAATTTACACTTACCTGCCCCAGAGGACTAAAATTCTCACTTTTCCCATAACTTTGACATAACCAACAGATGACTCATCACTGTCTGGAGCTGCACTTCCTTCTGACAATTTTTTTCCTGTATTTCCAGCAGCATCACGAGTATGTACAGGTAGTCAACTTATGACAATTCAGCCCAAAATTTCTGTGGCCGAGACATTTTTTAAGTGAACTTTGCCCCATTTTACGACCTTTCTTGCTACAGTTGTTAAGTCAATCACTTCAGTTGTTAAGTTAGTGACAAGGTTGTTAAGCGAATCTGGTGTCTCAATTGACTTTGTCAAAACTTGACAAAAGGTAATCACATGACCCCAGGAGGCGACAATCCTCATAAATGTGAGTCAGTTGCCAAGTGTCTGAATTTTGATCATATAACCATGGGAATGCTGCAACAGTGCTGTTGTAACTTTGAATGGTCACTAAATGAACTGTTGTAAGTCAAGGACTACCTGTATAAAACATTCCCTGTTGAGGAAGAAATAGATGGCAAAGACTTCTGTGGGAAACAAAAGCCCTATGACAGTGATGGCGAACCTTTTAGAGACCGAATGCCCAAACTGCAACCCAAAACCCACTTATTTATTGCCGGGTGCCAGGTGGGCATGGCCCACTGGGTGGGTGTGGCCAAGGTGGGCATGGTAGACTGGGTTGGTGTGGCCAAGGTGGGCATGGTCAGCTCGATGTTGATCGTGGGGAGGGACACCTGTGGGGCCCGGGCAGGGTTGGGGCAAATCTAGGGGGTCTCTGGTAGGTGGGGCGGTGGGCAGGAGGCTCGTCCTGCGGGGTGAGGCGAGGCAAGGCGGGGGTGCCATTGTTGCGAGGCGGGCCAGGGCGGCTGCTGCGTGACACCATCAGTCCCCACAGAGGCCAGCGAGCGCACGAGGACCAACAGTATCTGTCAGTAGCTCCGCAGCCTGCCGCCAGCAATTCAGAGAAGCTGCCTCTGAGCTGGACGACCAGCCAACAGCTGAGGAGGCGATGCAGTGGGTCGTGCCTGGGAAAAGGAGAGCATGCAAGGCCAGAAGGGGTGGGACGGGGGAGGGAGGGAAACAAGACATGCTGGGATGCATCCGGCCACGTGGGACCTCAATGAGTTAGTGGACGGCTGATTGAAGAGGGACGGTTGCCATCTCCGGGGCATGGCGTGCGTGCCCACAGAGAGGGCTCTGAGTGCCGCCTCTGGCACACGTGCCATAGGTTCGCCACCACTGCCCTATGAAATGTATATCAGCCGTCCAGCATGAGATGAATTTATCAATGTTTCGGAGGCAGTAAATGCTTGAGATATATACTGAAATCGATTGGACTCCCCAGACATTTATGACAAAACAAACGTTAGCCTTCAAGATGCCACCAGAGACTTTTATTATTGTTGTGATAGGCTTACATGCCCTCCTGAAATGGGCTGCATACACACTGACAACTCTGTTAATTGTATTATAAGTTTCTACTGTTGCTATTATAATTGCAGAACATAACTCATTTAACTGGAGGGAGATGTTCTCATCTTGAATTTGCATGTTAGATGCCAAACTTACATGTTTATGATCTAGAGTAGCAGTTCCCAACCTTTTCTATCCCCCGCGCCCCTAGAACGCTTCTGATATATTCTCTCACCCCTTACAAAAGTTCAAAATAACAGCAACGAATTATGCATATACACTATAATTTTGAAACTTCTAAACCCAAGTTTTCACACCCCCTGGAATATCCTCTCACACCCCCGGTTGGGAACCCCTGATCTAGAGGAAATGTCATTATATTTATCGGGACTTACCTTTTCCCTTTTTTGTAATAATTTTATTAGGGTTTGCAAATACAGAGCTAAAAGACTAATACAAACTAAGAAAGATATAAAAAGTAAAGAGAAAAAGCGACGTGCAAAGAGATAAATAAAAAAGAAACAAAGATATGTAAAAGATGATTCCCAGCCAGACAAATATAAACAACTTCAGTAACTTAACACCATTTCTGATACTTCAATAAAAAACAAAAGATTTCTTCTTCTGAAGGGCAGACGCCAAACAAGCATGCACAACCTTTCTCACTCCAATGACTGTTCTTGCGTTCAAGAAGCATGCTGCTGGCTTGTTTCCAAGCATTAGCTTTTGGTTTGCACAACAGTCCCTACCTCCACAAAAGCATCTTGTAAACGGTTGTCATGCTGGGAGACCCATAGAAGTTATGTTTAGCTTTTGTATCTCCCTCAAAGCTTCTCCAGTAAAATACCATTTAATCAATGACACAGTTGACAATAAATACATTGACCCTTATCATTCCACCCAGGGTTATTAAGAATTGGATTTAGCCATTAGATTATGTCTGCTTTACAGGCTAGACCAGACCAGGCACATCAGAAATGGAGCACCTGCATGATTGGGCAAAGCAACAGCCTCTTCAAAGAGTGATTTTTATTTATCCTCTGATTAAAATAGAAAAAGAGGAAGAGGGACATTTCCTGCCTATTAATATCTAAAGAGAAGGTCCGACTAATCCCTCTGAAATGAACTCTGAACGGGTGCCGAAAACCAAGAGCATCCCCAAAGTGGTAATATCTAGATTACCTGGGTATTAATTTGACTTTGAATTCTGTATATATATTCCTCAGTCAGTATCATCACTCTTCGTTGGCACTGAACTGGTAATGCAAAATTGAGTATAAAGAGTTCTTCACTGAAGTTACTGAGGGAAGCTGCATATATAAATAGAGCAGGAACATGATTTAACAGGAATAACACAATTCCATCTGCTCTTTTGTGTCAGCATCTATGTTTTATCTATTCTTTCTAAAGTGCTCTAATGCTTACACATATTGTTCACATTCCCAAATCCTTTTTTAAAAAGTGCTAAGCATTGACCACACTACTGTATAAATAAAAAATTCTGCTTTTCCAATCATGTAATTTCCATAAAACATGAACCAGAAAATAGTTATTGTGGCTTCTGGGTCAGCTCTCAGATTATTACATATTCTTTGTTGAAAAGCTCTAAGTGGCTTCTTATTCAAGCACAGTAATATTAAAAATAATAATCCAGACAACAGCATTTTATCTAAGTGCACAAGAATAAGTGGAATGTGCATCACAACGTTTTTGAATTAAAGCTTCAAAGTGAATCAAAAACTGCATTTATAATTCCCTGGAATTTCACACAGTATTTTACTGGATGGGAAAAGCAGGAAAGGAGCCATTCTGAAAAATACCATTCTAAAATCCTAAGATTTGGAGCTACTGTAGTTGCATTTCATGGATCTTTTTACCAAAGAGATATAAAACCAACCCCAGCTACTGTTACAAGCCAGATTCTAAATCCCTATTATCAAGAGAAAACATGATGGATCTAGAAGAGGGGGGGAAAAACCAACCCTATATTTGTAGAAAATAAAAATCATTGGTGAAATGTGGATGAAGCCACTTTGTGCAGAATTTGAGGTGGATTCCTATATTTGCATAAAAATCAAAATAGCTATGCCATTACTACCTACTTTCCTCTTTGGAACACAATTGGTTACATACTATGTGTTCCTCTTTGAGGACTTTGGCCTTTTGAATAGAAACAGCCTTAAAAGTTTACTAGGAGACGGACTACAGAATATATTTTTGAATAGTAATTGATTTCCTTATTACTTAGTTTCAGGTTAAGATATATAGTGTTATAGTTGTTACAGTCCTATCTGGATAGTCAATCACAGAAAGTTACATTGGATGAAATCTGATCTGTGACATGACCAAATTTTCTTGGTTCTGGTAATGCTACTTTTTCTTACACACTGACCTTTATTTTTTAAATAAAAAAGCCTTTACTGCACAGCTAAATTCAGTGTATTCACTAGAGGGTGCTGTGTAAACATTTTTGCCTAAGCAAATGTATATTAGGTGCAAATGTACAGCAGTTCACAATTATCAAATTTTGCTTCACTCAAAAATCCAAAATTACCTTCTTTAACATTTAAGCACAGTTAAATAGTTTTTTTCTGCCATATTTTATCTATTGTGTGCGATATGGAGAGTTGTGCAGTACTAACAACTATTTGGATTTATCTGTCTTTCCAATGAAACTCTTATCTATCAAGGAACCATTCAAGGAAAACAAAGATATGTTTGCACACCATATAGACAACTACCTAGATCTGAATCATTACTACCATTATCCAGCAGATTTAAGTATTTTAAACTAGCATTAATAAAGTGCTTCTCTATGATATTCAGGGAGCTGTTTATCCAAAATGTTAATATTTCAATATCCAAAATATCAGGAAATATCAATTACTGATTTAATTATAATTATTATATTTATTAAATTTACATTCTGCCTAACACCCACCAACTCTAGGCAGTTCACAAATTGTTAAAACCAATCAAAATAATTAACAGTACAGGAAACTATATGTTTGAAAATACTTTTCAGTTTGGATTAAAGTGGATCAATACAAAAGGCTATCTTTTCTCTCATTCTACCTTTATCCTTTTATCCCAAAGCTGCTCTGAAAATTTCCCCCCAGTCTTTTGCAGAATTCAAGATTAGTCTTTCCATAAGTGAAAGGGTGCTATTTATCACAAGCCTGAAAATCTACTTCTAGTGTTTGGGTTGTGGTTTTTGTTGGGTTTTTTGTTTTGCTTTTTTGCAAAATTTAATTTGGACTCAGTTATTAAGTACAGATATAGACATGCATTGTTCATTTTGCAAATGTCGGGTTTCCCCACTCTCTGCCCCTCACTTGCCCATCTTTTTTACTAGTCATATTGATGTATTTTATTTCCTTTTTAATCATTCTATTATTTTACTTGCCCCTTTGTTTACATTTCCTTTTTCTTGTGTTTTTGTATTGCTGTAAACTGCCTAGAGTAGCCCCTTGGTGAGATAGGCTGCAAATAAATGTAACAAGAATTCAAACAAGACAGGTGCTCGCCGCATAACACCCCAGACTTGGGAAGAAAGAGCAGGAGCAGCTATCATCTGGTTGTTGTGAAACTTGTGCACATTTTACTGACAAAATCCGCAAAATTTGCCATAATCTTGACTTTGCATCTTAGGGTCCAGAAGCAACAATTTTATAGTTCTCCAGCATTTATTTCTGCTTGCGGACTCTGCTTTTCAATACGATATTTTTGGCCCGTAGTTCAGATGGTCTGAGGGATTAGGAAGTGGCCAGTGTCTCTGGTAGGTGTGTATCAGATGTCTTTTAAGAAGGTACTGGTGTGTTTCTTCTTAAAGAGGCTTTCCTTGGATCTAATTATTTTAGACAACTATCATCCCGATTCCAACCTTCCCTTTTTAGGAAAGGACGTTCAGAAGGCGATATAGCTTCAGATATACAGTACCTAGAGGTAATGGATTATCCAGATCCTTTTCAGTCAGGATTCAGGCCTGGGCATGGATCTGACATTGCCTTGGGCACTTGTTGCAACCTGGAGTGACAGAAGTGTTCCAAGTTGATTCTCATTGTTGTTTCATAGTTGATGATGATGATGATGACAGCGTCCTTTTAGATTAAGGGTTGGCTAAACAGAGGCTTGGCTCTGCAGCAGTTGTGCTCCTTTCCTGACTAGGCAGTAATACTCTCTTATGGTGCATTGCTCTGGGCCAGAGATGCCATGGAAGTCCTGACCCAGAGCATGGAGGCTGTGGAGGTCTGGATGAGACAAAACAAGCTGAACTGCAAGATGGCGTTACTGCTCTAATTCTCTGTTGGCTCCTGTTATTACTTTGCACAGCGTGTCCTCCAAAAGAATCGATCCACAATTTGCACGTCTTCTTTGACAGCTACTGCTTAATGAATGCCATGGCCTGCTTGAGCTAGTGCAAACGTTGCAGCCCTACCTGGAGCAAGAACTAGTGACAGTAACTCATGCCCTTATCCCTACCAGAATAGACCAAATGCAGCACATTTTATATCGGGTTACCTTTGAAGGTCATGAGAAACTGCAATTGATGGAAGATGAAGCTAAGATAAAGTGGAGGATGAGGGATTTCAATCATGTTATTCCTGCTCCGCGGGTAGTGCATTGCTTATCAAAAGATTTCCAGGAAATCATGGAGAAGGCGGCATTCTTTCTCTTGCCAAATAAGCTCACCTCTGCGAGCTTTGCCTAAGGTTTTCTACTGAGTGGACCAGATATCACTTATTCATAAAATGTTGGGAAGCCTGCTTGCTATAATCATATCCTCAAACTGCATAGTGTACTAGACGAAATTGGCTGGAGAGAAACCTCAGATAGTGGTAAAATCTTACAAGAACTTTCTACTGTGCTTCAGTAAGCAGAGATTTTAAAACATTTTTTAATCACTGCAAATGTCAATCAGAACCCTCTTCTTGAAATCTGTAGGAATATGAACCCTCACTGAACAGAAACAAATACTTGAAAATCTTTCTAAAGAAAAATACTAGATTTTGAAATGACAGAAAATGAGTAATTACAAATCAATAATATGCTTTTTATAAAGCATATTAACAAAAAAGTCAAATTAAAGAGAATCCAATTCAATGTGAAAAACAAAACATAATAAAGGGTAGTTTTATTAAATATATTTGGCACAAACCTTTTGATCCCTTCTCAAAACTCAATACAGTTAGCAAAAGACATACTAATACATTTATTTTATACAGCTTATGAAAGAAGGATAAGAGAAGGAAGGCACTAGGAAGATCAAGTGCATGGAAAATATTGACTCCGAGTGCCTACTGATATTAAATTAAGGCACAACTACTCTAAAAGTCTACTATAAAAGTCTACGTTTGTAGCTGCTTATTGTTTCTGGAATGTAAAAGTTTTATCAGTTGGGGGACTATATTTTACACTTCTCTGAAATGGAACAATGTGCTGATTTACCTTAATATACTAGACTTTCTTTTGAAATAAATATGTAATTACAATTAATCATTTAAAAAGATCATAGGTTACATGATAAGCCAAAAAAGTTATCTGCAAGTATTATTTCATAATGGCCTTAGTAAAGTAGGTCTGATTCGAGGAAAGAAACAGATTAAGTACTTTCTAGTATGTGTACTGTAAACTAATTAAATCATGCTTGACAAAATGAGTACCATGATTTTTCAATGAAGATTCACAGTTAAGTATGGTTTCATTCCATATTAATCGCTTAAATATCATTATGAAAAAAGCAGCCAAGGAGCATTAGCGCTTTCTGACAGCTGGGAATAAGAAATATAAAGCTAGCAAAAAAGATCTTGCTTTTTGAACACATTGTAAAGATGACAATGCATCCTATACACCTCCTTTTCAAAGAAATCTAGATAAATGTACATTATACAAAATCAAGGCAAAGACATGTATAAGCAATTCGTGTTCATATTGCAAATAAAGCCTATTTGATTTCATATTGGTGTTCTCAAGTATTCAAAAAGGGGATGTTTTTCTATTAAAAACCAACCAAGAATCAAATGCTTTAAGCTCAGGGATACTGAATAAATGTAAAGTTTATATTAAACATGTTTACTGAGATCAATGATAGTAGCTGTATGAGGTTTTGAGCTGGCAAATGGAAAACATCTATAAGGAATTCCTATTGGCTTTAAATTGTGAGCTCAGAAACATCCCTGATATATAACAAATGAATATCCAAAACCTTTGTTACAAAGTTTAGGGAGTTTTGTGGGATGGAGTACAATCTGAGATGTGCGACATATGATATTGTGGAATATTACTGGGGGGGGGATTTAGTTTTGTACCACTATATTTGTAAAACAAAGAAAGAAATAATCTTCATCAGCATATGTTTACAGTGTAGGTTACAGTGTTTACTGTTCTGTAACATTTAAAGAAGGGGCACTTTGAAATGATTTACATAGTGTACAGATTTATAGTACGGTGAATAGTTTGATTAATGGGATCAATGGAGCCAGCCTGGATCTTTCCTATAGCCTTATCTCAAAACAGAATTACAAAGTTCAGTTTGCTACTGCATGCAAAACAAGCCACAAGGTGGCCATCAAGAAATAGAGACCGTTTCTTTGTGCCCTATTTTTATCAACACACTAATTCCATGATATAGTAAATGAGGCAACTTAGCATCCATGTTCATGCATTTGTGCTTCGGTTCTCCAGCATTTTGCCAAGAAGGACAGTGTTTCCTGGGTCACATCTTGCTGAAACATTCTTTTGCATTTGTCCAAACCTGAATTCCCTGGAATAACAAAACAGACAGAAAAGGAAATATCCGTATTTGAATTAAGCATTCAAGTAGACAAGTGATTAACTTAGCAACATACCAATGTATTAATTTCTATTAAAATTACCAATTTTTTCTATGTCATGATGGAACCATTCTTGCACTCAACATGAACAGAATGTTCTCCATCCTCAAGGAATGAAACACAGATGCCAGAAGCCTACTATAAAAAATACAAGGGCTCTCTTGAGGTTTTCATTAATTTAGGCTAAAACCTCATATTTTAATATTTCATATTCTGGTTCTTTTTTTGAAAATCCTTCTCTGTCAGACTTACCTTTTTGCACATACTGATCTGCATCACAGCATAGCTGATCAGTGCCTCCTTTAAATCATGGTTCTTTTGCTCCTTGAAGCGTTCAATATCAGCCCAAGCACCTTTCATGAAGTCTCTGAAATAAATTAGAGCAAACAAGGAACACCTTAGCATAAGACCATCCCCAGGTAAATGGGCTGATGACATGAGTTTATTCATATATTCGAACAAGATAGTGATTCTCCAAATGCTTGCTATTTTCTGGTCTATTAATTGCAATTTCTTATATATCCATTTCATGCAACATTACCATCTGCTCAAGATCTCCATTTCCTTAGCCGTTTTATTTCCATTTTAGAATCTCCATTTCATTTCAGTTTTGCAATCAATATAACATATTGACTTGAACATTTGGAGCTATATAAGTACATTTAAAATAAAACAAAATCGTAACACATGCTTTTCTTATTGCTAGAGTTGTTTCATTAGTTTGTAGGAGTATTCTTGGCAAATTATTGCTTGAAATCTTAATCTCTCAAAGAAATGTTTAATACTTCTATGGTTTGGAATGAATGCACTTAAACTTTAAAAAAACAAATCCACTAAATTAATAAAAGGTACATATAAATATATACAATAATATTACTGAACTAATATAACTTTAGATTTAATCATAATTATTATATAAGTGGGAAGGGGCAACAGTAAGAAAAGTAAATATGACAGAACAAAATGTTTCATTTAACCAGCAATGTCATAATTTCAAAGAATTGAGCAATAAGTCTCCAGGGAGTTATTGTTCAACATACCTCAAGTTTAACAGAACTAAAATTTCACTATAACCAAGGTATAAAACTTGCTAACCATGGAATAGTCCAATAGCCTCAACCTTCATAGTTTGTATTACAGGATGTACAAAACGGTTTGTACAGAGTTGTTTTTGCCAATAATGGGATATTCATGAGCACCTGGAACATATACAAGGACACCCATAAAATGATCACTTGCAGTATATACGCTTTGGCAGAAGCAATGGTTACCGGCTCTCTAAGTTCTTTGCTTTAAGCTGTTCTTCTCCATCATGTATCTGTTCTTCTAGAACCTTTATTTTTGCTTCTCTTTGATCAGGTGTCTCCTGGCCAAAAAGTTTGCTGGTCATTCCTTTCAAGGAGAATGTTCTTACCGTCTGAAAGAAGTATAATAATCAGGCAATTTTAAGAAGTACTTGACTACCTTCTAGAAAAACAAGGCATCCAAATTTTTGCATGGAAAATGTTTATATCAGCCATTGCTTTAAAATATTTACTAAAGATAAAAGCCTTTATTTTTATCCCAGATAAAAATTCTGAAGTACAATAGTCTCCCTTTTCCTCTTCCAGTTGACTGTACAGCTTCAGGAAGGGCACCCAAGGAGCAATGACAAAGCAATGACATCTAGCCAGCCATATCATCAAATCAACTCTATCAATTTATGGGATGACAATATCACATCTGGATCAGCTTCATACCCCAGTCCAAAAGGAAGCAAGATTTGCCCAGTCCAGATTACTGAATTGAAAATAAAGCATTTAAGTTCCTATTTTGTATTCGTGATTGAAAGCACAACTCAGGTTATTTTCCAAACTATAAATAGATCAATCAAGAACATGCTGCACCTTATGTTCCATATCCTTATTCCATATTTGGATTGCTCAGTTCACCATGAAATATTCTAGTTGCAGCGAAGAGTACTGAAGTCAAAAACCAGGGAGAGACAAGGAAAAAGGCAGGGGTGGCACAGAATATGCTCAGCAGAATTGTTTATAGCATATTTTAAGCTGAATCACTTTTAGAACAGCATCAGATTCTTCCAAAGCAACAATAATTATCATTATAAAATGTACTGTTATAGAATAAAGAACGTCAAACTGTATGCACAACTTAATTTTGAACTATGGCATATATAGAACTTAATTTTGTTGCCAATACTTAATAGTGGAATTAATTTTTTTTAGTTCTGTCCTTTCAACCATCAAAAATGTTGATAAATTTCTAGCCAAATATCTTCCTTCCCTTCTGCCCTATTCAAAAGACCATTCTCATCAGCATGTAAAATCTACCTTGCCTTTATGCACTTGTTTACCAAACACGGAATCTATTACATCATGGTATATATCATATTATTATACAGCTGAACGCATGTATAATAAGTTATTAAGAAGAGCTGTATCACATGAACTATACAGCACACTTTTTATCAAAATTCATTGAGTGTCTTCCATGTTCTTGAACATACAAGACTGTTCTATACTTTCTTAAAATATCTAAAAAGATTCCTGTTGCAAGATTACAAAAATCCTGCATCTTATTCAACAGCATATGAAACACTTAGTCAAGAAACAGACTTCTATTGATGAATAGTATTAATCACTGTGAAATGCATTATAGAAGTGTACAACATGCATATACTTCATATAATTGCTTTGCTGATACTCATAAAACACACACACATGGATACATAGAGAAAGAGAACTTCATGAACCTCGTCTGAGCAAGCTATATGTTAATGCCATGTTTGTTAAGAATATGACTCTAATTTTAGACTTTAGAAAATAAAGTGGGTAGATGAAGGGATGGATAGACAGAGCCAAACTTACACCTGTTGCCAATTCCTCACACTGCTGTTTCTTCGATAGGAGATCCTGAGCAACCATTTCAAACTCATACTGCAGCAGTTCATGCTTCCTGCAAACTGTCCTGAAAATAGCCAATAAAAAATATAAATGAAACATTCTACTCATTAATCCAAATCTATGTACATTCCGAAGCAGTAAGAATGAATTTTCTAGTCCCAGTCTAGCACTTAAAGTGTGATTCACGGATTACCGGGGGTCTCCCAAGACCCTCACGGGTCCACACAATCAAAATTTGCCAAATATTGAAGATATTTGTAAACATTTAAAACAATATCACCTTTCTTATTACTTTGTTAAAAATAGTTTATGAAAAATGTTTTATGTTAATATCTAATGGATTTAATACTGTTATTTTATGTGATTCAATAAAGAAATATTCTATGAAGGTGCATTTTAACTTTTAATGTGATAAATATCAATAAATATAACCCATACAAACAAATGCTCTTTGGGGAACCTCCATAATTTTTAAAAGTGGAAAGGGATCCTGAAAGCAAAAAGTTTAAGAATCACTGCTCTAATCCATGTGAAAGGGAACTGTCTGCAATAGAGAACTTATTCAATGGAGTCTTTATTTCATAGAGAAAACTAAAGTCCTTAATCATATGAATGTCCATAGAAAGAAAAGTGACCCTCTTTTTAACACAAAGAGCTATTTTATTTTTAAAAATAAGATTTTAAATGTTTCATTCCAAACAAACTTTAATCATCTCCTTTGAGAGCTGCTTTTGTCCCAATGTTAGATTAAGCAAAAAAAAATTTATTTTATAGAATATTCGGCATTGTAGGTATGCAAAAATAACACATTTCAACACAGAAGTGACCAAAAAAATCAGAAGCATTAGGATCAAAAGTACCCCTTTACTCAAAACTATAAGCCTATTTCAAGCTTATAAAGAAAACATAATTTCCACACCATGTTGCATTTTAGCTTAAACTCAAAACAAATCTTCACAGCCTGTATATTCTGGAGTCATTTCTGGCTAGGCATATTTCAGCAGAAATAAAACCTGGGGCATCATTGATTGTTCCAGTTTCAGAAGAAGCCAAATCCCAAAGCAACTGTACACTTATTTTAAGCTGTGAATAAGGCAGGTCCTTTCTCCATGTCTTCCACATGACCATATCAGCCTGTCCATACTTGGTCTTCCAACAATCTCCCTTCCATCTCCAAATATTGGATATCCTGTTGGCCTAATTTATCCTACATCTTCTGAACACCTTACATTCTCCTTCCCCTGCTTTCCTATAGCCCAGTGGTTCTCAACCTTTTTAATGCCGTGACCCCCAACCGGTCGTAAGTCGAGGACTAAACCGGTCGTAAGTCGAGGACTAAACTGGTCGTAAGTCGAGGACTACCCAACCGGTCGTAAGTCGAGGACTTTCCCTGCCCGGGAGTGCCGCGCATGCATGGTTCCGCCCCCTGCGCTGGCTGAGGCGTAGCTGGCAAGCGGCAGAGACGGAGCAGGCCGACCACCAGCTGGCCCAGCTCAAGGGAGGGTAAGGCACCCACCGGAAAAGGGGAAAAAAATGGCGGACAGCCTTGCTTGGCGGCCCCCGTGAAATGGTCGATCAACCCCAAATGGGGTCGCGGCCCATAGGTTGAGAACCGCTGCTATAGCCACTCTGCCTGGTTCATTCCATGAACAATTCCTGACCCTCTTATATCCTGATAATCTTGATTTCAAGGCCGCTTTGCACATAGGTTCAACTTACTTTAAATATTTGGACAAACACTGCAACACAGCTGTCAGAAAGGCGAAATATTTACTAAATCCCAGGTTCTTAAAATTCTGTAATAACTTTGCAAAACACCTGCAAACCATTACTGTAATTCCAGTCAGTTGTAAAGAATTGCCTCCCCCCCCCAAAAAAAACCAACACAAATCTCTTCAAAACATAGCAGGAGCATAATTTGAGCCTGTCATTGTCAGCCTCAGTATAAAAACTCAAGATAGGTTCTTTTATTTTATTTTTTGCCTAGTGCACTTATTACAGGAGTCATCATAATTCCCATGCTATGCAAAAATCAAGAAGCAAGGCTATCTGATAAATTATTTCAAAGCAAGTGCTTCCGAGTTTCCTGCATGCCCATTCTGATCATTCACTTTTAACTGTTTACAAATGAGTAAACTGCAATGCTTTAAACTTTATCAGAAAAATTACGGCAGATGTATTAATATGCTTACCGAAGAGCTTCTGCATAAAAGAGGTATTCTTTCAGCTGATCTGCATAGTGTTCTTCTTCCTCTAGTATATCATCAATAGAAGCTGCATACCTGGCAGGAAAAAAAGAATACCAGAAAAACCAACTCGCATTCCCCAAACTTGATCAACATTGCAGCGATATTTATTTAAAAATATTTTCATTAGGCCTAATTAAAATGACTTAGTAAAAGCATGTATCTTCTTCAAAGATAGAACCAAAACTGATACAGAAGATACAATGTCTCAGTTTTGAAAACCTTTCCAGTAATTACTACAGTAAAATATAAATTTTGTAGTGGGCAAACATTTCTTGCTCAAAAAAAAGTTTTATTGTAATAGAGGAAAATATTCAAGAAAAATAGTTACAGGACTGGCAGTTAAACCATAAACAAAAACAAAACTAAAAGACAATTCGTATTTATTTATGCCACTTAGCCATGATCAAAGAGGGCATACATAGTGATCAAATATTTCTCCCATATTTGGGCCGACAGGGTGCACCAAACTCAAGATAATAAATATATATATATATAACTCCAAATGTCTTTTTCTTGAGCCTGCTTAATGCCCCTAGTTGGGGGCTGCATGGTAAAAGATATTGTAAAAAGAAAAACTGCAGTATAGCAGTTAAAAATGTTACGGTGTACTCAATCAGACCGGTCTGTCTGAAAAACTTCCTATATATATATAGGAAGCAGACGCTTGATAACAGGACGTTTGATAACGGTATATAAGTCCCCCTTTTTACTTGCCTTTTAACCCTGACGATGTCATATGTATTTTGACGAAAGCTAGGTTGATTAATTAAACTCTGTTTAAGTATTCTCTTGGTGATCATTATTTTAACAAATGGATATTCCCAAGAGTCGTATTTTCACTAGTATTCTTAACATGTATGTATGTATGTATATTATGGTGTGGCCAGGAAGAGGATTGCATTTGGCCAATTAGAAATAGCGTCTCAATTTGTTGCCAGTTGTGGTTTGTTTCATCATTTCTTCATTGTCTTCTAGGATCACCTCAGCCCTGACTGAAGCAATATATAATACAAAGCCTATCCCTCATGATGGTTATTTTGATGCAACAATAGTAGGATGATTCCAGAAGCCCCATAATTTCCTAATGGAAAATGGTATTTTGCAGAAGAGTCACCATTAATGTTGACAGTGCTGTGGAATTATCTTCCTCAATGACCAATCAGGAAAAGCAAGCCCTTGGGCATTAAAAAAAACCTCTTGCAATATAGGCCAAGAATAAAGTCTATAAATGCAGCAAACTGCCAAGTGAGCCCTATGTTACGCTCACAGTTTTCTGAAAAAAAGCTCCTTTTACTGCCATAGTAGTCTATATCTCCCCAAATTAAAATATCAAATAAAATGAATATTTAGGAAACAAATTTGTAGTTACATAGCATCTATATAATAGAGTAAAGCTACTGCTATCAAGTAAATGAAAAACATCAGGTCTGCATTACATTCTACAACTTTATTCTACAACTTTCTGGCATGGAAACTTAAAGGAAACCTTGGAACAGAACCAGCCTCTTCTATAGTTTCAAAATAATAATATAAAAGAAATCCCTTTAAGTCACCAGGGACTCTTTGGGCTACTTAATGCAACAGATTTTAAAACAGCCCCAACCTAAGAGCCCATGAAATACAGCACAGCCCACACTGCCACTCTCCCCTCCCCCCCCCCACCTTAATGTGCTCATCTGGCTTCCATCAACTCTAATATAGCCAATACTTACACATCCATGTGATGACCAGCACTCTGAAGCCCATCCCCCATCTCTCTCTCTATTGCACTCCATTCACTAAAAGAAAAAGAGTTAAATAAGAAACAACATTGCACATTCTACTTCCTTATTTTGGCAACACCTATGTAAAATAAAAATAAAAATTTCACAATACCTTTTGAGATCACTAAAACAGAAAAAAGTTTGCTTTGGGTTTACTTGCAATATATCGTCTAATACTTTAATAACTTAAAATTCTAAAATGAAATAGGTACTTCTCCATTTCATTAGACAAGGGGCAAGTCAGGGAATTTTTGAATGATCAAAGCTGCTTGCAAGCTAGGATAGTACATAGTAAAGGATGCCGTGAGTAATACATCAGTAACATCTGAAAGGCCACAATTATTGGCCTAGAAAATTACTAGGCGCTCTACCCAGATGGTAAGAGACCACCCAGAAAGAGTGTCAAATTACCATCACACTGAAGAATTATGCATACTATCTTGGCATTTAAACCATACACACCTAAAGACATAACTAAAAACAACGTATCTGCACAATTATATTGGTGCCACTTGTTCTTTTTAGGTATTAAATAGTTTATGTCCAGAAATAACACTCTGCTACATCACCCACCCACCCCCGCTTTCTGGCAGAGAAGAGAGCAAATCACTTCATATGCAAAAATGCAGGATGCAATAAAATAGCTTTACATACAGCTGTCATAGATTCAAGTTAATAAATGTTTTAAAATGAACTAATACAGGTAGCTTTATTCTGACCCAGACAGATTTTGAACAAGACAAACATAGGTGACTTAACAGACTCTTCTTGCTTCTTTACAAGGTGGCTGGAGGCAAGAAGAGCAGTGAAACTTTTTTTTTTAAAAAAAATTAATAATTCATCAATTAAAGCATTTAAAAAATAGATTAGCTATATAACAGGGCAAAGGTAGGAAAATATAATGGATAAAGAACAAAATATCAGCAAATAAGCAAAGGATTTGCAAAAATAATAAAAATTATTTAATTAAATGTACAGAACTGGGTTAATAACTAAAAGTAAGTAAAAATCTCAATAGAAGTTTAAACATTAATAATGATGTTACCAATGTTGGTCATTGTTTCAAAAAAAAATGCCCATTGTTCTTTTGACAGTTTTTCTCTTTTTTTTTTGTTTTTCCCCCCCTTTCCCTTTATATCAGGGGTGTGAAACTGCTGGCCCACGGGCCAGATGCGTCATAGCGAAACCGTGCGCACCCCATTGCTGGCAATGGAAAAAAAGTCATGATATGTCAGGCATGTCACGTAACGTTGCGAGTTTGATACCCCTGCTTTACATGATTAAGAGCAGGGAATCTCAAATATACAGATGCAGCTGGGCTGGGGCTCTTTATAAGCAGACAAATATGAAATTCTTAACTTTTTTTTCCTCTTTCCGTGAGTAACTGCATTTCATACTCTCAGTAACAAACTGCCAGCACAGCAAACAGTCTCAAATACTGCTTTTCAGCAATTTCTACTGGCAGAAAAACAAATCCCAATTTAAGTTACATTTTTATTTTAAATGAAAATAGCAGGCATAAAGAGGAGGAGGAGAGAGGGAGAGAGACTATTCATGTTCCAATTAAACCAAAGTAGCCTACACAAAATGGTTATCTTTGGTATACAGCCCAGGATATAGAGCTCTCTAACCCAGGAAACTGACTTTGGCCTATGCTTACTAGCCATCTGATCTCTGCCCACGGCCACGCCACAAAAAACCACTAAGAGGCTGAAGCTTTTTCTCTAGGGAAACCAGGCAAGGCAGAAGCCAACTGGCCCAATTCCATCAGTCTGTGAAAGTACAACTTTTCCAACGCTTGATGTTCTCATTTCTGATTCACAATTATGGTCCATTACTGTAGTTAGAAAACACTATGAAGGTGGCAAGGAATAATATTTTGTTACCTGTTCCTGACAGTTAGAACAATTAACCCATGGAACAACCTGCCTCCAGAAGCGGTGAATGCGCCAACACTGGAAGTTTTTAAGAAGAGACTGGACAGCCATTTGTCCGAAATGGTATAGGGTTTCCTGCCTGAGCAGGAGGTTGGACTAGATGACCTCCGAGGTCCCTTCCAACTTTATCATTATTATTATTATTATAACTACTCCAACACCATTTCATATTTTCTTAATGGCTCGTCTATGATTTTCAAATTTTGGCTTTTTATTGCTTCAATCATTTCAAATGCTCACATAACATTAAAAAGTTGGGTATCAATCTTCAAAATATAAAGGAATGATTTTACAAATAAAGTGTGTTCTCATGTCTTACCTGAACACTCTCCCGTAATTCCCGTGGACTTTATATACACCATATAAACGATCTGCCACTCTCTAAAAAAGTAGAAACTGTATTTAGGTAAACATATTTCTCCCATGTCAGAAAAATATTTTTAAAAACATTCAAGATTTTTGAAATTATCTCTTTAGAGTTAGCTTACTATTGGAGAAAACAAAAACGGCTGTGTTTACACTGATGCTAAATTTTGCTTTTTCCAAAATGAATCCTTTATTGTGGAACAAATTGTTATTGGAATCAGACTCCTTATTAGTGCTGAGCAGAAAACACTGAACAGTTTAAACATACTGTTTAAAACTTTTATATTGCCGCCTGCATAATTTTATGCGGGCACAGAGAATAAGCTGCTCAGAACAATTTGAGAATATTAATTTGTACAAGATATAATTGAATTTATACAAGGATAAATGGATTTGTACAAGTAATAAATAAAATGACGGAATGGAAGGAGACTTCCTAGTCTTTTTTCCCCTTTAAGCACTACTCAAGCACACTGAACCCATTTTGCGTTTTGGTTCATCGGAATAGACAGTGAGGGGAAAAATTATTTGATCCCCTCATGTTTGCCCACTGACCAAGAAATGATCAGTCTATAATTTTAATGGTAGGTTTAACAATGAGAGACAGAATAACGACAAAAATCCAGAAGAACGCATTTCAAAAAAGTTATAAATTGATTTTCATTTTAACGAGTGAAATAAGTATTTGATCCCCTATCAATCAGCAAGATTCTGGGTCTCCGGTGTCTTTTATACAGGTAACGAGCTGAGATTAGGAGCACTCTCTTAAAGCAGACATGTCAAACTCACGACATCATGTGACGTCGCGCGACGTATCGGAGCTTTTTTCCCATTGCCGGCAATGGGGTGGGCGCGGTTTCGTTGTGACGCGTCCGGCCCATGGGCCAGCAGTTTGACACCCATCTTAAAGGGAGTGCTTCTAATCTCAGCTTGTTACCTGTATAAAAGACACCTGTCCACAGAAGCAATCATTCAGATTCCAAACTCTCCACCGTGGCCAAGACCAAAGAGCTGTCCAAGGATGTCAGGGTCAAGAGTGTAGACTTACATAAGGCTGGAATGGGCTACAAGACTATCACCAAGCAGCTTGGTGAGAAGGTGACAACATTGGTGCGATGATTCGCAAATGGAAGAAACACATAACTGTCAATCTCCCTCGGTCTGAAGCTCCATGCAAGATCTCACCTTGTGGAGTTTTAATGATCATGAGAACTGTGAGGAATCAGCCCAGAACTACACAGAAGGAGCTTGTCAATGATCTCAAGGCAGTTGGGACAATAGTTACCAAGAAAACAATTGGTAACACACTACGCCGTGAAGGACTGAAATCCTGCAGTGCCCGCAAGGTCCCCTTGCTCAACAAAACACATGTATAGGCACGTCCGAAGTTTGCCAATGAACATCTGAATGATTCAGAGAAGAACTGGGTGAAAGTATTGTGGTCAGATGAGACCAAAATCGAGCTCTTTGGCATCAACATCATGTTTTGTGAAGGGGTCAAATACTTATTTCACTCATTAAAATGCAAATCAATTTATAACTTTTTTGAAATGCGTTTTTTCTAGATGTTTTTGTTGTTATTCTGTCTCTCACTGTTAAAATAAACCTACCATTAAAATTATAGACTGATCATTTGTTGTCAGTGGGCAAACGTACAAAATCAACGGGGGATCCAATAATTTCCCCCTCACTGCATACCAGAATATACCATGGACACTAACTTAAGCATCAGAACATTTATAAAATGACTTCTTCAGTTTTTTAAAAATATACTCGTAACCCCATATCTCATAGCCTTGGATTGGGAGAGATTAGATCTGAGATATAATTTCTATCTGCAAGCTGATTTTTCAGAAACAGTTCTGAGGAGTTTTTTTTCTTCTAATATTCTGATGAGTGTTAATTTTGGCAAGAAAAAAAGGCCAGTTATGAAGTCAGGCTTGCTTTCAAGATAAATGGAGTGTTCTATTAATAAATAATAAAATGTATAAATATTATTAACCTGAAGCCAATGATAGGTGACATACAGAGAAAACAGATTAAAAATGTATATTTTAGTGTTTAGACTGATGATACCAAGTGCTACCATTAAACCCAGAAATAGCCTTAAGGCACAGAAGTAATTAATTCCAGTTCCTAAACATGAAACCATCCACATACACTGCTAGTTGAAGAGCTTAAACACAAAGAGCCCAAATACAACTTCTTTTTTCACAGCTCCCCTAGAAAGCTACGTCTCATATTGATTACCTCACTACATATGTCCCTATCATTTCAAATCATCCATATAATTTCTTGTATGTAGAGCAAGGGCTTATTTGATTCAATCAGTTTCATACAAAGAAACAAATGATCCCATGTTTTGCACATTAAGACGTGCTGACTTACATTATTTTCATCAGAATCCAAAGATGAAAACACTTACAGCTCTGACTCTTAGAAGATGCGATATGACAGACTGCAGCTCATCACTATAGTGCTTAAGTTCTGTAAATCTCCTAGAAATACAACATGGTGGAATACATTATTAACAATGGGAAACACAAACTTCTTCTCTCCATGCCAAGACAAAAGTTCCGAATAAAAGTCTGACATCTCAGAGACAAACTCCACTCAACCCCTTAGAAGATACATGAAAATGGGTAGATACAACAAAAAGAATGTAAATCTTGACCCATACATCCTATTCCTCAAAGAACATGATGAACAAAAAAACCTCTGTTGAAAATTAGAGTTTAGGAAACACAACAAAACTGGTCATATAAAATAGACAATATGCACATACTTAAGAGAGATGTGTACTTGTTTGAGTGGTCCAGTTATCAATGTTCACAGAAAACCTGTGGCTATGAAGAGGGAAAAAATCATAATTCTCTCTCCAGGATATATTCTAGAAACAAGGGATAATGTTTATTACATGCTTTGGGTGGTATTTCAAATCAGGCTTCATTATATTTTAATGAGACAACTACCTCAGCCAATTTCAGCATCAAATGATTCTGAATATATTTTTCCAAAGTTGAGTGCTGTTCCAAAGTGATATAAGAAATGGAGTTTGATCAGAACCAGTGTCCTTTCTAATCAATATAACAGAAAGTTAGTTTGAGCAAGTTAGTATGTTTTAAGATTGCTTTCAAAGTGCATCTGCACTTCAGCAAAATAAGTACAAGCAAATGTAAGCGTTAGAATATAGTCCTGGAAGGCTACAACAGCTTCTTCAAATGAATGGACTCCAGAGAAAGGGAAGAGCTACTATGCTACTCAATCAGAAGGGATATGCTTGAGCAGAAAGTCATGAATCACGACATAGAAATCTTTCTGAGATTGTTTCACAGATAAATCAAAAGTGTTATTATCATGGGAGTTTATTATAGACCATTTAGGCGGGAGGAACATGTGGATCAGTCTTCCTCTATCAGATGATTAAACTTTCAAACAGGTACACAATAGTTACAATGGGAAAGTTCAGCTACTAAAACTCCCTTTTTATGACCCTGTAATTCCTTAATTCAGGGTAGAGTTGAGGCAACAGGATGATTAGTTTTCTGAGTGGCAGGTAAGCGTCTTCCCTTCCCTATTAGGCCACCACACCACTTATAAAGTTCAACAACATCTATTCATCTAGTTCTGCCAAGCTCATACTTGTTCCACACTGAAGGGACTAATTGTTCACCTCTATTCTTCCTTACTTAGACCCCATATGGAATACTGCATCCTATCCTGGACATCAGAGACTAAAAAAACCCCCATCATTTGGAGTAGGTTCAGCAGTTGGTTACCAAGATAGAAGGGGATTGGAAGACAACTCCTGCCAGCAATATTTTGCCAATTTAAGGAGTTTGGAGAAAGTTCAGGTTTGAACCACTTGAAGACCCAGGTGAAAACAAATGGATGAGTGGCTCCTATGGACACTGCACTGCAGCGGGAGAGTGCAGATCAACAATTCGCTTATATGCAACTGGATGATACTGTTCTTACTGTTCTAAAATAATGTTCAAAATCTTTTAGTATCCAGCATATCCACTCTTGATTCACAGAAAACAGGACAATTTGATTACTCCTTTCAGCAACAAACTTTATAGAAGGATGACAAGGGATATTTTTTTTTGTAATAATCTTATAATATCTAACTGGCTATGATATCCACTGAATGCTAAGTTAAACTAAAACAGGGAGCTCCTAAAATATATTGCAGTCCTTTAAACCAAGGGTCCCCAACCCCTGGTCCATAGATCGGCATCAGTCCGCGACATGCCAGCAACCAGTCCGCGCAAACAAGGGAAGCTCCATCAGCGGGATGCAGGCGGCACACAAAACCACACACCCTCCAGTCTGTGGAAAAACCTTTCTCCACAGAACTGGTCCCTGGTGCCCAAAAGTTTGAGGGCCACTGCTTTAAACAGTAATACTATTCTATGATTTCATTCAGAAACAAATTCCACTGAATTTAATCAGGGTTCCATTGTTACATAAGTATAATCATAATTGCTTTTAAGCCCCATCACACTTACTTATCTGGATTTTTCACTCTGAATGTTGCATTAAGAGCTTTTAACCTAGAATCTGCCTGTTGGAGAAACATATGTACAAAAATTAAAAACAAAAACAAAATCATAACCTAAAGTGATTGTGATAATTCTTGCAGAAGCATAACATTTTACAAAACTAACTTGCAGCACAAAATCCATAAACGGAAGCTAGAAGTAAAAAAATAAGATTTTAATCCAGATCAAATGAATCAACTTTATATTTCTTCCTTTTACTTCTGATGGTCTTAATCTTTAGTTTGTTCAAATATTGTCACACGATTATATTTCTCTTCATTTCTTCTTTTTCCCCAAGTTTTTCAAGATTTTAACAAGCATCTTTTTTAAATCCAGTAGGAAAAAATTATGAGATAAAATTATTTATAACCTTAGATAGGGTGAAAGCACTAAATCTTGTTGTAATAAAGGTTGATAGTCACTTCATTTCTTTTTTCTTTCTTCTTTACTTTTTTTCTTGCAATGTCTACTCCTTTCTATTATACTGTCTTTAAATTTAGTATGTATTGTATTTTACTAATATAACTAAAATTCTTAATAAAATTATGTATGATTAAAAAAACCTATACCCTGCAGATAGGAAAAAATGGCACATGATTCATGCACTAAATGAAACATTATGAGGGGCTAAAGCAGACCAATAATTATGTTGCTTGTAAGCAGCACAAACATTCCAATTGTCATCATACCACACTACAATGTAGCACATTAATTCTCTCATTATAAAACATTTATATAATGTATTTTCATAAAACATTTATATAACGTATTTTCACTATAGAGCAAGTAATTTCAACGCCAGCGTTTTAGATGTTCCAAGAAGCAATTATATTAGAAATCTATTTTGGTTTCCTACAAAAAAAGATATTTTAAACTACAAAAGCAGGAAACAGCAGCTGGAATATAAAATCCCAATTCAGAGTAGAACAATAATGTTGGAATATTTCAACATAATGCTAGGCATCTTTCAAAATATTTGTGGTAGCATTAAGCCATCTCTTAAAAATGCATGATTAATGTGTTGCTTGGCACTTAGGACAGAGTTGTATATTCCTTTCCCTGCTTCTTGCACAATCATAGCAAATGTCTCCTTTCCAAGTGTGATTTATGGTTATGAAGATGGTAAGGTATGCAGAGTTAGCATTTTTTGTGCAAATGCTCTCTTTCTAAGTAGCAATTTAACCCATGTGGATATGTGGATACACATATTTCAGAAGATAATTAGAAGGATATAGAACATTTATTTTCTAAATGAAAGGTAATTATAGAAAAATATTTTGAATTGGAACTGACTGAACTTTAGCACACAATATAAAACTCTGGCACAAAACTTCATTAGTAAGTCAGTTTACATGATTACATCATTTGGGATATATAATTATAGCACATTATAAAGTAATTACCGTACCTTCAGTTGAAACCCTGTTTCATTTACCATTTCCTTCCAGCCAGTTTCCTAGAAATAGAAATTATATTCATTATTACTTCAAGGCTTTATTAATGATGCACTGATTGTTATAGCACTGTCCTTCATAACGCATTGGCCCAAGACCATATAAACAAGAGTTAAACCATTCTCATAGGATCAAAACTAATCTGACAATCCTAACAATAATGATAACCTACACATTAAAATATGCCTTTTAGAATCCACCTACATTAGTCGCATCATCACATCCCGTGCCAGCAAATGCCATATTTGTATTCAGTTAATTTAAATGGATAATTGTCAAATTCTACTGCTGTCTGAGAAGACAGAAAATTATATTTTTTCCATACAATGCTCAAATTTATATATTAATATAGAATGTTTTATATAATTAAATCACTTCAAGAACAATAGCTGCTGTCTGGGAGAGGGAAGATTGTAAAAGTAGTATTGTGTATATACAATAAATAGTGCAGGAGTTTATTTGCTTACAGGATTACAGTTTTAAAAGAACACGCTATTTCTACTCTAAGATACTTTTTCTCTTAACACAGAAATTAACATTGTTAACTTGTTTAATATTCTTTTATTAAACAAAAGTAATTAGACTCCTGAATACACTAGATCTCTCAAAGGATTTGTAGATGCTCCCATCATTTTACATACTTTTTAATTTTTTTAAATCTTTTATCAGAGAGAGAGAGAGAGAGAGAAGGAAGGAAGGAAGGAAGGAAGGAAGGAAAGAAAGAAAGAAAGAAAGAAAGAAAGAAAGAAAGAAAGAAAGAAAGAAAGAAAGAAAGAAAGAAAGAAAGAAAGAAAGAAAGAAAGAAAGAAAGAATTCTGCACTGTGCGAGCCCAGCAGCCAAGGAAAAGGTGAAAATGAGAGAGGGATTCCCTTGGAGACACAGTGCTTAAGGGGAAATGTAGCTTCTCCCCTCCCCCATTGCAAGTCTGGTAGAATCGCTCTTGGCTTGCAAACTTGAGAGCTGCACGAAGAAAGGAGGGTGAACACACACTCTCTCACACACACACACAAATACACACAACAAATTAAACCACGAAAAGCAGGCAGGAAATTGCCAAAACATGAGGCATCTGGAGCATCATCAAAACAAAAGCAAAAAACTCAGCGGTCTTAGAAAAGGTGCAAACGAGAGAGAAAGATTCCCTTGAAGATGCAGTGCTTAAAGTGAAAGGTAGCTTCTCCCTGCCCCTATTTGCACCTTGAGAAAGCACTCTCACAAACACATACCTTGGGGAGGATCCCCCTCCAATGAGATTTTGGGGAAGCCCTCTTGTCTTGCAAACTTGGAGACTTGTGCAGAAGGGAGCACAAGCCCAGCTGGGGTGCCGGGAGGGGGAGAGGAGGAAAGTGAGGAAGAAGAGGAGAAAGAAAAAGTAGCAGGAAGAAGAGGAAGCAGGAAGAGGATGAGGCAGAAAAAGGGATAGCACAAGAAGCAGGAGGATGAAAAGGAGGAAGGACGCGAAGCTCAGATGTTGCAAGCCACTTGGAAGCGCAGCCGCTGAAGAACCTATGTACTGAGCAAGATGGCTTCTGCCCTGCCACTCTTCTGCCCCTTCCCAGACCTCTGCAGACTTGCCACATGCCTCCAGCCCCGCAGCCCGGTTCCTAACTGACCAAGGCCTGGTACCAGTCCATGGACCAGGGGTTGGGGACCCCTGACCTAGGGTTTAAAAATCTAAAAATATTAATTTGCAACATGAAAACTTCCATTTGTAGATGTGATGTGTGTAGATTAACATGTGCACACTCTAATTTCTATAGTTACTGAGCATTAGAATAAGAAGAGACACAGCAAATTCTTTCACACTGGTTCTGCTGTTCCATCTATCTGAATAATATCAACTGTCCTACTTTTCAGTTAGTTTTTAGCCCTACTTGAGAAAGAAACCTCAGAGCTTTCTACCACAAATGTATATACATATTTGATTAATTAGAATTAAGGTGCATAAGTATATTTTACAAAATCCAACCAACATACTTGGGTTAAAAATGCATTAAACATCTTTTCCTGGCAAAGAATCGGATGTGAAGCCACACGCAAAAGAAAATTTTCCAAGCCAATCCTCCGTCGCTCTACAAAATCTGGATCCATGTTATCTGCCGAGAGCTTATGCCACACAAATTCTGCCTATGAAACAAGGAGGAAGGTTAATAGTATGAAATATTTATAATCCTTTTAAGGTAATCCACATTTTTTGAAAGTACTGTACAATATTTACCTGGACAAGAAAACAACCCTGAATTTAAGATGATCCTTTAAAAGGAAGAGAAGACAAAACAGTGAGCAACTGTTTTATCAACTTACGGATAATAGATGTGAGCACTAGCTGGAATAATAATCTGGAGGTGTCTATCACCCATAAGAGAAATAATATTCATACACATGAGTATTTTTGCACCCATGTGTGGCTGTATACTTGCCAGAAACCATACTGTCTCCAAAAGAGGAGGAAAATAAGAATTAGTATTATTGGTTCAAATTAATTGCTTGTAATATTAGGTACCTTGTTTATAAAATTATTTCATTCCTCATCTGCATATATCAACTGTTTTCTCCTATCTGCACTCTGACACAAAAAAAGCATGTAAGCAATTAGGCATACTTTTTTCTCTGTCTTTCTAGCCAAAACACAAAAAAGAACATCAAAAGAGCAGGATGGAAATTTGCTAACAATAAGAGGCAGCTTCGCTGGAAGGAAAGCAGGAAGAAAGTTGGTTGGAGGTGGTGAAGTTACAGCACAGGAACTGTATGAAAAATCCTGTTCACATTCTACAAATAGACTTACAATTCATCACATAAAAAGCTTCTCTTAAGCTGCAGAATAATTTTGGAAGATGGACCGCCCCTTTCCCATTATTTCATGGAAAAAAACCATTTCCTGTCAGGTAAATATGGTAGTCTAAATTTTCTCACTCCAAATGACACATACAGTGTGTTAGCCATTTTATATGATTTGCATAAATTTACAATGAAGCACTAGATTATTTTTTTTAAAAGCTACACAAGCTCAGCTCTTACTCATGTCTCCTATTTTTTTAAACTTTAAACATTTCTTACATAAATTGAAGGCTGTATTTGCAGCCTTATGGGGTAAAGATTGCACATGTGATAAAATTATAAGCCAAGAATTGCTCTTGAACCCCAAATAATGTTTTGGTATGTCATCATAGAGGCATGAACTTCAGTAAGTCCAAGTATGAATAATGTGTTAAAAGAAATGACCATACAGAATGAGCTAAAACTGGAAAAGAGTCTTACCCTTTTTTCTGGCAAAGGTGGTACAATGATATGTGGATAGTTCACTAGCAAGTAATTTCTCAACAATTCAAATTCACTGTATCGCCTCCAAAGAGAGTCTGGAGGGGAACATTGTCCTTCACCCATTGACTCCACAGACCTAAACAACATCATGATAAGATCAAGTGAAAATCAGTAGAATATCTAGTTTAGTTCAAGATACAAAAAAGATGGAGATGGAGAAATTCACCTGAATGTCAGAAAAACTAACAAAGCAGATACTAACCATGTATTTTAACTTTTGCCTACTGTATGTTTGATATGTGCTTCATTAATTAGCTTTAAATTACTAATTTAATTTAATTCAAGAATGCTAATTAGTTAGCAAAATAATATAAGCTAATAAAATACTTTAAGATGCTTCTATCAGTGTTTGAGGAAAAAAATGATAGTGTATTCTTCTATCAGCAAAACAACTGTAAACTGTAACAGAAAAATATTGTAAGTTTAAGTATCCAAAAACATTGTTTTATTTGAAATTCCTAAGGTGATGTGTAGCAGCATACAAACACCATACAACCACAGTGAGATGTCTTCCACCCCATCCCATAACATGCATGGGAGATGGCTAATTTTCCCCCAAAAATATCTTCAGTAAATAAGAAATTTGTAGGTTGTAATGGATTAGGTGGCAAATCTTAGTATCATTATCTATTGTACAAGTGGTCCTAGAAAACATACAGCTATTCCCAGTCAGTTCAAATCGTCTAATGTTCTTTTTAAAGGTGTGCATGCACATGAACAGATAGCAGACATTCCCAGCTGACATTTTTTCTCACATATGATCACAAACACCTAATAGAAGTAGACCTCCCCAGCCGTTGTCCTCACGCTAGTATTTAATTCATACTGCTGCAGAATTAGCCTATAATATCATCAACAGCTTGATTACATTTTCTTTATTCATTAAATAAATGCCAGGAAAAATAGTTATTGAAAAGAAAAAAGAAAGTTCACCTTTTAATTAATTCATTAAGCCTAGTGGTTAAGGCTCCCAGGCTAGAATCCTGGGAGACCGTGAATTCTAGGTATGAAAAAACAGCCAGTCACTCTTTCTTGGCCCAACTCACAGGGTCTAGGACAGGGGTAGGCAACTTTGGCTCTTTTATGACTCGTGGACTTCAACTCCCAGAATTCCTGAGCCAGCCAATTCTGGGAGTTGAAGTCCACGAGTCATAAAAGAGCCAAGGTTGCCTACCCCTGGTCTAGGAAGACAGCCTTCTCTGCTGCTGCCCCTACTTTAGGGATCACCCTTCCCCCCCGAGGTGAGACAGAGCCCCCCATTCTCCTGGCTTTCTGTAAAGGGGTCAAAACTTGGCTCTGCAGCCTTGCATGAGTGGGGCACAATCGTGGGGTTGGCAGGTGCCATAAGAGCCCTCCTTCCACCTTTATTAATCATTGTTAAATGGCCATCTTGGAATTTTTTATTTCTATGAAATATTATAATTTTGTAATTTTAATTTTTAATCTTAATGTTAATATTCTAATAGTAACTTTATATACTGTTTTATATGTTGATTATACTGTACATCACCCAGAGCTCCACTTTGAGGGTGATGGGCAGTCTAGAAACATGAAATATAAATAAAATAAATAAAAATATTATATTTGTTATGCAACCTTAGTTTGAGCCACAACTGAAGCACTAATCTAATACTGTTGGAAAATAGTGAACCACCAGTTCACCCATACTATGGACAATCTGCTTGATCTGAAGAATTTATGAGCCACACTATCCCAGCCAATGAACTGCTTTTATTTTTAAGAGATTTCACAACAGTAAGAACGGAGTCAGCTCTTTTCTTATGTACTGTATAAGTTACCTTTCTTTTCTTTATGCATAGGTTATCTTAACAAGTATGATTCTTTAAGAACATGGCTCCAAAATTGAGAACAAAACAGTATCCAAGCAATTCTACTTGTTCCTGAGCTTACTAAGACAGAATGGAAAAACCACATAAACCATAAAATGGATTGAAAATAATTTTCAAACTAATAGTAAAAAATTAATGTAACGGTTAACTTTATTTTGATTTTAACTTACCTTGTTTCAACGAGGTATGCAGTATAAGTTTCCTGCATGTTCATAGCATTCCGTCCTGTCCTCTTCTCTGCTTCTGCAATGCTGATTTCTATTTTTTTCAATAAACAATCTTCCATGATCTTTTAAGAAAGAAAAAAAATCTGTAAGCATTACAGCTGTTGCTCTATATTTATTAAACATTTTGCTGCCGTCACGTATCAAATCGCTGGCTCTTAAAAAGCAGAATCAGGTGTAGCTGGTTGTAAGTGATGACAGTAATATCAATTTACAATGCATATATTATATTTTAATCTTTGCAATAATACTTGTATTATAACAATACTTTTCACACAAGTCAGTGAAAAGTGGCTGTCCTATCTGATTAGTTTATCCATTAGACCAGGGGTAGGCAACCTCGGCTCTTTTATGACTTGTGGACTTCAACTCCCAGAATTCCTGAGCCAGCCAAGCTGGCTCAGGAATTCTGGGAGTTGAAGTCCACGAGTCATAAAAGAGCCGAGGTTGCCTACCCCTGCATTAGACAAACAGTGCAGGAAAACATAAGGTGTTGCAATGCATGTCATGGTAACAGTTGTATCAAATTGTTATTCACCTGGAAGAAGGCTAGTTTTTCCCATTAATTTGTTTAAAGAGGCAAAGTTATCTTAATCCTCCTACTTAAAGTGGGAGATTCACTTAATCTCAAGCATTTAATCACAACTGGAATATCAGGTTTCATGTACTCCTTTAGTCAGACCAGCACTCCCAACTAATTAAGAGAAACCACAGATTTCCTGGGAAAAATGAACTCCATAGGCAATCACCCTGGCTAAACAGTCTGCCACTAATTCCTCCTCTTGAATTTACAAAGGACAATCTTACATTACTGAGAATATGATAGAGGCATACATGCAGCTCTTTTGTTTAATCTTTTTTTTTGGGGGGGGGAATAATCTTAAATACCAAATGAGTATCTTATACTACACACTAATTTCACCTATAGTAATGAAGCATCTTCTCTCCTGATTTACTGGGCCTTCATATTTCTAATCAGCCATTTATACCAAATTATATGGAGTTGCATGGTAGTAAGTCCTTCCTTGCTTTTTATCCCTTGTAGCGAAGCATTCAGTGCGTATGTTTAAGCAACTAAAATCAAATGTCTGCCCTCTTCCCTAGTTTAGGCAGGTTGTGCATTAACCTGGCTGGCATTAAATCAGCAAGATACTGACTCTGGCATTCAACACAAAATAAAGCATTCAAAATTGGGATTCTAACAATGGGAATCTGAAGGCAGATGAAATTTGAACAGCCTACAAGAATCCTACGTTACCCATGATACAATCCATATAGAATCCATATGTACACTGAAGACACACTTCCTGCCTAAAATCCTTAAAGAGGAAGATACATCCAGCCACAGTTAAATACAGCAACATTTATACCAACTAGTGCAAAAGTTAGCTTATGTTATTAAGAATCAGAAGAGTATCAATTAATAACACTTAACTTATAACTTGAAACTTCAGTGACACAAGCTACGGCAATGGCAAGATTTTATTCTCTGATCTAATACTTAACATTTGCACTCAAAAATGGAATAACATCCCATAAAACCTTGGGAAGAGGGGACCACGTTAAATGCACAACAGGTGTGCTGATAAACATGGTGCCTTTCAGCCACAGAATGGCTAAATTGCAAAAACATACTAAGCCAAGTTTAAAAAGCAGATTGCAACTGGTTTAGCAGTGGGCTAAACCACACATCACAGTTTAGGAGCCACAATGTGGTTTGTAAACTCTAACCCAACACATCTGGAGCATATCCAACTCTGAAAGTTTTCAGCCTTCTTCCTGGTCTGTCCCTGTCCCTGCAAAGCGAGTCAGGGCCCCTTTCCCTACCCGGAAAAAAAAGGAGTTTTGGAGCAAATTACAACAAGGGGGAAAGAGAGAGAGGCGGGGAAAGAGGCAGACTTTTAAACAGGAGCGCCTTTTCCCCGCATGCCCAGCACCTGCTTCCCGCTGTGTTGTACGGCAAGCGGTGGAGACACCAGAGCCCCGCCCTTCTCCTCTTGGGCAATCTCGGCCACCAAGCCAGGTGATGGGCTCCTACTCTCCCTTCACTTTCCTCGTCCACACGAACCCTCCGGGCTTAGCGCTCAGCCCAACGCCCGCCCCCCAGCTCCATTCTCACGACTCCTCCTCGCCTTCTTCCTACCAGGCTCCGGTTACAAGCGCGCCCGCAACCCAAGCTCCCGCCGCGTTTCTTTCGGCTGGGGAGGCGGGACTGGCCCGTCAATCAGCCGCGGCCTAACCGGTGCCCTGGTGCCCGGGTGTGGCGGAGCTTCCTTTACCGAACAAGCTGGCGGTCCGGGGGCCGCCGCCGCCGCTGCTATTGCAGCTGTGGTCACCGCTGCCGCCACCGCCTTCTGGTGAGCCTGGCTTGGCAGAGGACCAGGAGGGGATTCGGGCTCGTCGCCTTCCTTGCTGCCGCCGCCGCCACCCCCGCCGCTGCTGCTGCTGCTGGTAGTGCTGGTGCTGCTGCTGCTCCCGCCGCCAGGGCTCTCCGCCCGGAGATGCTCCATAGCGAGCTGGGAAGAAGAAGGAGGAGGAGGAGGAGAGCTCGGAGGCTGCTTCCGCGCATGCGCCAGAGCTCTTTAAGGCGGGGCGGAGCCCGGGGGAGGAATTGTGAGGAAGAGACGCGGGACGCCTCTCCCTCTCTCCCAGCTTCGTTTCTCGAGCGGGGAATCCCTTTTCTGGCTAAAAGTCGCCTCGCGCCTTTTGCGTGATTCGCTTGGAGCTTTCGCTCTTATCCCGCGACTCCTCCCTGAAGGGATTTAGTTTCAGATAAATGGGCAGATAGGAAAACAAAAAGAGGGACAGAACTGGCGTTGGGGCCGGGCAAGATTGCTCCATAGGCGCGGCTACCCCTCCCGTTTTACCGGGAAGCGTCTAATCCTCTAGAGCAGGGGTAAGCAACCTTGGCTCTTTTATGACTCGTGGACTTCAACTCCCAGAATTCCTGAGCCAGCACAGCTGGCTCAGGAATTCTGGGAGTTGAAGTCCACGAGTCATAAAAGAGCCAAGGTTGCCTACCCCTGCTCTAGACCGAGAGGAGGCTGGCTTCCTGGAGGAAAGGCAAATGCGGCTTCTGCTTACTCAGCGCAATCAGTCCGGCTACTCCCTATCAAGAAAGTTTCCCCCCCGTTTTCACAGAATAGGAAGCGAAGCGCTTGGATTCGCTTTCCGGGCCTCAGAAGCCTTACAACATTAAAATAAAAAAAAAACCTCCATCATATAATAAAATCGTTTTAAAACCCCGAAAATAACAGTACAACCGGATTAGAGAAGTGATAACAAAAACGAAGATGGAAGTATATCCAGCTTTTCTTCTTTTTTTTTTGTTCCTCCTGCAGCAGTATTTCATATATACAAAAAGCCATGTTTTTTTTCTTCAAGTCTCTAAACGCTTTTCCATAAGCTGTTAGCTGAACATTTCTTGAATTGCTCCAGTACAAACAACATGCAGTTGAATTATAAACTTAGATAACAGAAACTTCCAGTTATTTTTCCTAACCGGCAGTATTTCCGGATTTTTAAGCAGTTTTCTTTATTGTTAAATGCAGGTTTAGAACGGGCCCATTTTGAAGGGTGAAGGCTGGTGTTTGCTGGCACATTGCTCTGATGCTCCAATGCCTACAATTGGGTTTCTTGCCAGGCGCTCTCTGACAATATTTTTAAGTCGAGAAATCAACCATGCAAATATTTGAAGCATAGCTTAGGGAACAAGGGAATATATTCATCTTTACTATTTAGTCCGAAGGTAATTGCTAAAAAGAAAATGGAGCAACCTCAACAACAGGTATGCTGACATAGTGATAGGTAAGAAAGCTAAAGAATGTCCTTAAGAAGAGAAATTGGAGCACCAGTCAGTTCATCTTGAGGGCCCAGCTGTAATAATAATGAGATGTATTTAGAATTCATGGAATTATTTCAATAATATCACTGGTGTGGATTCAGAAAATTCCAAAATGTTCATCTTTTAAAATACAAATAAAGAGACCTGTTGCAATATACATACACACACACACCAAACATCCCAGAGACCATAATTGAAATAAGATTTCGAGCAATAATGGGCAATCATCCATTAAAATGACTTTTGGTTTGTAAAATCAGTCATGTTCAAAGTCTTTTTCAATTATGCGCCTAAGCAAGATGGGCCTGGTCTACAAAGATATTAATTATTGTAATAAGTTGGGAATTTCCAACTTATCAAGAAAGAACCGGTGAAAGTAAACCATTAAAATAATTTTTGAAGAAATTTGTATAAACACTAAAGAACAGACTACAGATGCGCCAGATACACTTAAAGCACTCACAAATTAGAATGGCATTTATTTTAAATAAGAGTTGTGAGGGGAAAAAAGTATACATGAGAAAAAGCAAAAATACACATGTGTTTTTTTTCCTAAGTCCTAAAATGTTCAGGAGGAGAAACTATTTTGAGAAAAATATTGACAATTAAGTTTAAAAGTACTGTGTCCCAGAGGCATCTTTAGGACAAAGCAAACAAGCCAAGATGGCAGCTGCAACTGATGCCCTGCTCCTTTTTTTAGTGCACTTCTACATGCAAAGGCACCCAAAGAATCTGGCCCTCCTGTGCTTTTGACAGCAGTTAAGTGCATAAGAGAAAGATCCTGGAGGTAAAATAGTTATAATCATGGTAGCCTATTATTATCATCAGCATGTATCTTTTTTTCAAAACAAAAGAGGAAACTGTCTCTTCCTGAGCTCTCCTTATCTGATGGATGAGCCCTCTTGTGAGTTCTCATGAGGGACCGATGGAATTTCCCTGGTTTGCACTGTGGATGAAGGCAGGTGTTTGCTGGCAAGTTGTTCTGATGCTCTAATACAGGGCTTTTCAACCTTTTTCACCCCTTGTACCACTTTTAGGATATGGCAATATCCGAGTACCACCAATAGCCTAGCAAGGTGTCAAAAACTTGATGACAAAAAAAAAGGAAAAAAGTGATAAAGTACAGGTAGTCCTCGACTTACAACAGTTCGCTTAGTGACTGTTCGGAGTTGCAATGGCACTGAAAAAAGTGCCCCCCAAGGCACAGTCGGGCAAGACACCTGCCTGCCCGCCCAGCGGCGCTCTCATTCCCCTCCCCCGCTACCACTTTTCTAGGATGGTCGCGTACCACCTGCCAGGTGCCAATGTACCACAGGTGGTACCCGTACCACTGGTTGAAAAGCCCTGTTCTAATATATGCCGCTGGTTTTCTTGTCAGGCGCTCTCTGACAATGGGCCCCGGAGGCTCCACAATAAAACAGAGAGCCAGATCTCATCATCCTTGACTCTCGTCCAAATATCTTGACAGCTGCAATCTTCACTGGCTCCACCATTTATGAATTTGGGGGCGCAACAGCAAGAGGAAAGAAAGACCCATGTCACCTCTCCCCCTGACACCCCAGTTCAGCTTCAATTCCTCTACAATGCAACACTGATACAACTCATCCAAGGTGGCTGGGGTTGCTTGCCTCATCAGTTCATCTCAGAGATCCTCATGCAAGCCCTCTCTAAACTGGTCAATAAGGGCGACATCTCTGGCATGATCCCAGATGACATCTCTGGCCAACAGTTTAAAAATCTATGATGAACAACCTTATTCTCCTGTAACCCTTTTTGAATTTCTGAATCTCCTAACCAGCTGTGATCCTTTGAATGGGATTGCCGAAATGGCTTCTAAATCTCCCAAGGAAGTTCTGGTAGTTGTCCAGTAATAGCCTTCTATCAACAGTTAATAGTTGGTAACAATTAATACTTACCTACCTACTGTATCTATTTAAAGAGAGCTTAAATAAGGATACAATAAATTTCATTTTGCTGACCAATCTATATGTTTATCAACTGGATTGATAAATTCTTCTGGTTTCCACACACATAAGATGCACATAAAAATGCACAATCTTTTTTGAACAATCGTTCTTGTATTCTGGTGTGCTGTGAGTCTTGGACACATTGTTAATTTATTGTCATAATGGTAATGACGGCTAATATATTGAAGGCTTATGATGTAAAAGCGATATGGTATGAATAATCCTACTGGTCAGTGATTAAAAATAAATAAACTTTGGTGGCCCTTCTATCCACAAAAGCATTTTCAAAAGGAGCCAAGACTTTGTGGAAATAAGAGGACTGAGAAAGAGAACATCAAAGATGCTTCCCCATGTGATCAGAGAAATTGCAGAGGCCACAAAGGCAGCAGGAGGGGAACCAAACATTGAGCCAAGCACCCAGACAGAGAAACACAAACACATTTTTTTAAAAGAGAGAGAGAGAGAGAACTTGGAAAGTTTTCATAGAAAAGAAAGTACCCCGATCCTGCCAGTTCTAAAGCCAGAAGAAAATGTGCTGCTCTCTCTCTCTCTCTCTCTCTCTCTCTCTCTCTCTCTCTCTCTCTCTCTCTCTCTCTCTGAAAAATAAATGGGAGGGGAAATTGGCCCATAAACACCAATGTGGAAAAACTGACAGACTTTTGAAAAAAGCCAGATATCCACATGGATTGCATGAATAAAAATTTGTATAAACATGGGAAGGCTCAAAGGAGGGGGGGCAACAAAAATCCAAAGCTTTAGGGGAAGATTCACTTGGTTTGGCAGAGGAGTTCGAGAGATAAACCATCACTGCTGCAGTTGTTCCACTTACATATGATGCAGTAGTGAGCAGACCTCAGCTGAAAATTGTGATTCTAAACAAAAAACAGGTCAAGGTGTTTGAAAGCTCACTCTGAGCCTTGGATCCTACATTTTGATTAAGCAGACATGATTGGCATAATGTCTACCCTGAGCCATTTGGAGGGAGACTTACTTTTTGACTTCCTCATTGTTCCTGTGTCTTCTGATTATGTCTCCTGCTTCCTTGAGGAGAGGAGGAAAAGTGGGTCATGATGCTGGATTCAGTGGCACGTCAGGTTTTTTTTATTCAAAGTATTCAAGATGCCTCCTAATTTAGCAAAAAAAAGGTAAATGCAGGAAGAGGTGATCAAACAGGCAAGATTAGGTTCACATCCTGTCCCATGTCAGCTTGCTTTTGGCGTAACATATTGCAGTAGCTTATAAAAGGATGACTTCTGGCTTAGTATCTTGTATAAGCCAAATCTAATTAACAAAAATAATGTTAAACCATAGGGTAGTATGGTATTTGACTTTAACCACTACTTTGTGAAAGTGTCACTTGAATAATATTTGGTTTTACTGGAATAAAATTTGAGGGATGAAATAAGTGGGAAAAATCCTTTCATGAGATGATGTCTGGTTAAAAATCAGGACTGAGATAAACAATGGGCATACAGAATGGAGGTGTGTAAGAAATGAAGTCTTCAAGGATTTGCTTAAATCCCTTACTCCAGGGGTGTCAAACTGCCGGCCCGCAGGCCGGTTTCATCATACCGGAGCCGCACCCACCCCATTGCCGGCAATGGCAAAAAAGCTCCGATACGTCACGCGATATCACATGACGTCGCGAGTTTGACATGTCTGCCTTACTCTAAGGCTGTAGTGAGTATGGTTGGACCTGTGTGTGGATGACAGTATATTATTCAGAGGAGTGGAAACAGAAAGGATTTCTGAGATTATCTTCAGAATTGAGGTAAAAGGAGGTAAAATAATATGCTGCACATTTGAATAAAAATATCCTAATATTTTCTAGATTGAGCTGGCCATGATAAGCCAGGTAAGGGGTTCTGGATGGGAGGGAATTAGGAAATAGTTCAGCTGGGTGACAATTGGAAAAAACATCATCAGGGACTCCAAAGGAAAAGATTTGGGAATCAAATGTGCTGATGTCATAAAACATTGGGGTGAAGCTATACTAAGAAACAGGCAGATGCACAGAGATTTTCACTCTGGTTTTCAGGGTATTCTAAGAAAGAACTGAAAAACAGGATCCAATATGGATAGCTCATTGGGACCAAAGGTTTGGTCTTCCAAGCTTTCGGACTCATGCTGGAGAGAGTGACACATTCCAGTAGAGAGAAGGTCCTTGAGGATGAGTTCCAGCATGAATCCTAAAACTTGGAAGACTAAACCTCTGATCCTAGTGACCGACCCAGATTAGATCCTACAACATTATCCTGGGACATGTATATTTGCCTTCATTCAACTGAAAAACAATTTAGGTTTTTCAACACCTGCTTAAATGGCTCATCAACTGAGTGATTGGGCACAATATGAGTTTACATCATCACACAAAAGCTTTGCCATTTCTCCACTAGGGACTGAAAGCGTCATCCTAGCACCATCTTTAATAGCGCTAAAGGCTAAAGTGGCATAAAGCAATTGTAGCTTTGGCACAGCAGTGGTGGGATGATTGGAAGATGCCATAAGTCACAAATAAGGCAATTAAGCGAATCTGGCGTTCTGCTCAGGTTCCAAAAGTAAGCATTTTCCTTCCCTGTGCCATTGCTTAATTTCTATAGAATTAAAGCAATGGCAATTTCATGCCCAAGGGCAAAAAAAAAACAAAAACAAAAAACCAAAAAACCCCACCCACTGACTCATGAGACACAATTGCCTGTAGTAGAATAACTTGAAAGCCTCACAGAGTCACCTTATAGTGGGCATAAAAATGTAATAATAAATAAAAAATAAATAAGAGAAACTTTGACTCCTTTCTTAAATTGGACATAGTCCAATTCAGTTCTTCCACTCCTAGTAATTAGTACTTCAGAATGAAATGGAATGAAAAATAGTGAAATCCAATTTCTAGGTCTTGAGGGTTTTTTCCTCCCATATCTTGTGCAAGAGCATATACTCACATTCAAAGTATGAATGAGTCAACGTGGATAAGCCAGTGTAATTTGTCTTCTGCCTCCCAAAAGTTCATTATGATTTATCACTGAAACTGTGCAATGAGCTCCATTGTGTAAATGAAAGCTGGAGTCATCAAGGCTTTGCTTTCTCAGCCATTGTCTTCACTTTCTCAGCTTTCCCCTAGAAGTTGGAAGCTCCCTACAGTGCAGACTTTTCGCACAGAAATGTTCCCCAGGGAGCCCTGTCAGTGTGTGTTTATCTCTCTCTGGATATGTTCACACATTTCCAGTCATGATTTGCTTGCCTGATGCTTCCTCTACATGAGCAGCAGAGCTGCAAACCAAACACACATCTGCGGCTTTGTTTTCTAGCTGCAAATGTCACACAATGATTGCTTTTGGTCAGAAGAACCATTTGCTGGATGTTTGTTTTCCTCATAGGTTTCTTCTGTGGGTTTTGAATGGAAACAATAACCCCAAATAAAGTACAAAGACCTAGGTTGCGACTGGGTTATTGAGGGGAAAGAGTCATCCAGTAGGTTCATGGCTAAACTATGGTTGGCAGCATGCATGCCATGGAAATGCCCTCACAAAAAAGGCAGACCAAACTAACTCTTCTTTGATATCCATCTTCCTAAAACTTGGCTGAGTTCCTTACAAATATGTCTAATCATTATTTTGTTTCACTTTGCAAAAAATGCAAAGCTTTTCATGTATGTTTTTATGACGTGTGTATCTTTCATCATACATGGAATGCCACACAAAATAAAAGAGGACAAATAAGGATAGGTGTGACCTCTCTTAGACATTGACCTAAGCCAGATCTACTTTGCTTCAGTCATGTTGCTATACCCTTAGCGCGCATCTTTATCGGCTTCCAACAAACACAGCAGGGAGGCCTCTACTGATGCCAACAAAAAGTCTTTTCAACCCTCTGAAAGTCAGAAAAAGTTATTTTCCACCAGCTTCATTTCTCTTTTCTCTGGAGACCCTGAAGATGGAGGAAGAAACAGACTAGAATGAGGGCTCTAAGAAAAGGAGAGGATTTCTGGAAAGTGGCTGGTTCTATCAGCTTCTAGCTGGATTAGAAAACCCTGTGGGCAGAATTAGGCTTGAAAGACACTCCTAACTACCACAAAGAGTTCATCCACAAAGTGCCACTCTTAACAAGTCCATGAAATAGTGAGGGGCATACTGTTTTGTCCTGTGGCCTGCACTCCTAGATCAGATGTGCTCTTTTCCTTTAGCCATCTGTTAGCAATCTGGCAGAGTAGCCATGGAGTAAGGGCCTAAGCCAGGTGACCCCATCATGCTTGCTTGCAGAGAAAAAGAGGTCACACTGGTCCTTATTTTGAACCAAGGAGAGAAACAACCTAGACCAGTGATGGAGAACCTTTTAGAGACCGAGTGCCCAAACTGCAACCCAAAACCTACTTATGTATCATCGGGTGCCGGGTGGGCGTGGCCCATTGGGTGGGCGTGGCCCATTGGGTGGGCATGGCTGTGGTGGTAACAGCAGACTGGGTGGGACTAAAAATTCCAACTTTGAGAGATCTGTTTTTTGCCCACAAGAAATTGAAATTGATTGATTGAACCTTTTTTTTTTTTTTGCACACAGTGGCGTAGGCCTAAAGCAAAAAGGTTTTATAAAACCCAGCTGAAAGTCTAGGACTGGGGCGACGGCGCACGTGCCCACAGAGAGGGCTCTGAATGCCGCCTCTGGCACCCGTGCCATAGGTTCGCCACCATGGACCTAGAACTAAGGAGAAATTTCCTGACAGAACAATCAATCAGTGGAACAGCTTTCCTCCAGAGGTTGTGGATGCTCCAATACTGGAGGTTTTGAAGAAGAGATTGGACAACCATTTGTCCGAAATGGTATAGGGTTTCCTGCTTGAGCAAGGGGTTGGACTAGAAGACCTCCAAGGTCCCTTTCAACTCTATTATTCTGAAAGTAAAAAGTTGGAGCTGGAAAATAGTGGCTCTAGGAGTCTTTCCCTTCATTGAAAGACAAACAGGCTGTTTGTGGGATTGTGTAACATCATTGTATTTGTGCAATGTTATGTTATACAAATGTTTCATCAGGGGTTTTTTTTGGGGGGGAACGTATTTTCTCTTGTTGATAGCTTTACTGCTTCTTTTTCCTTTGTTCTAAAAAAAAGGTGCATTTGGCAGTGACTGCAAGGAAGAGCAGAATGGAAGTTCAGTGATGGCTACAAAGCAGACACAGTGATAAATGCATAGAGGTTTTCCCAATTTCTAGATCTGTTCCACATTACTTCCTAATGGAAAGAGGTCTGATGGGAAAAGAGCTGGCGTGATATGCCTTGATTTATGATTTCATCCTTTTTCTTCCAAAGAAAAGATTTGTACATTTAATCTCACAGGCCAGCTAAAATTAGAGACAGGCATGAGGTGCTCCGTGCACAGCTTTGGATGGCAAGTTTTTTTTTTCCCCCCTTTCCTGTTCCTGAAGCGGCTCAGCGTTGTCATCCTTATATCAAGCTTTGCTGTCTGTGCCAACTTTTCCTTCCCCCTTCCTCCTCCTCCTTCTGCTATATTTGTGTGTATTCAGAAAGAGCCAGCATTCGTCGGCTCAGGAACTTCAGTTCCTGGGCGGACCCCACACACTCACACAGCTGGATTTGAAACAGCTGGGTCTGCCTCCCCTTCCCTTTTAGCGAGGAGCCCCACAAGCCCTGGATAGGTTGGCTGGCAGAGGATGAACCGAGTAGCACTGCAAAACTGGGATTTGATTACTGGCAAGATCCAGAAAATGGGTTACTGGAGGAGGCTTCCTCAGCTTCTGCTGCTGCTGCTTCAGCTCCGTAAGTAAAGAACTAAACTTTCACTGTTTATTTTTCCTTCTCTTCGCTCCATTCTCCTCTGTGGGTGATTAGCTGGAGGAGACGGCAGAGATGTTGGGGAATTTAGAATAAAGCTGACTTGAAAATCCAGTCTGTGCCTCTTTTCAGCGAGCGTTTGGTAATTCACTTCAGTTCTTCGGGTTCTTAAAGGCAAGACTGTCATTGCCACAGCCAGGTCTGGGTCCAGTATTAAGGTTATGCCTGAGAACTTTTTAGAAACTGCAGTTCAAAATTGTTGATACATTTAACCAGACTGAATCCAGCTGAGACGATTGGTTGAATGGTTGCGAGTTCAGCATATTTGAATGCTGAGATAGCCCTCTTCATCACCCTCTTTTTCCCATGCCCTTTCACAGATCTAGGCAGAGAACTAATTAAGCTTAAGTAAACTAACACAGTTGAGAAGTGAAAGGCACGTTTGGGCAACAGCATTTTACTATTTAAAGCTCAGCACAGCCAGCTCATAAGCAAATAATTCCTTGTTGCACACATTCTGTTTATGTGTCTATAATGGTCTGTTACAATTCTCATGCCAGACTTTGAAAGAAAGTCCTACCATACTACAAAGGCTACCTCCTTGGTTTATAACATGAAGGCACTCACCCAGAGATGCCATATGCAAGTAAAAAAAAAAGTATACAGACTTCTCAGATGTTATGGTATGTATGTAACACCTGCAAATACGTATTTATATAGAATTTGTCAATCTAACTGACACACCCGTAAAGGTGATTTTGGTCTAACAAGTAGTAAGACTCCTCAGTGTACTCGTGAAGGTCATTTCTGAAGAATTCATAATCCGTACGGTTAGGACACGTAAGTCTCAGGATCCCCGTTTCAAACGATAAGGGACACGACGAATAAGGTTGAAGAAAACTTCTTGTCTGGAGCTCAGACAAGAAACTTTAATTGGATCGTGTGCAGAACTAAGGAGAAACTTCCTAACAGTGAGAACAATTAACCAGTGGAACGGCTTGCCTTCAGAAGTTGTGGGTGCTCCATCACTGGAGGCTTTAAAGAAGAGACTGGACAATCACTTGTCTGGAATGGTATAGGTCTCCTGCCTGAGCAGACCTCCAAGATCCCTTCTGACTCTGTTATTCTGTTATCTACAGATAGTTCTTGTTTGGCGATCTTTTAGAGTCCAACTATATTAGCATAATTTACAATACTGTTTGGGCAGCATTCCTACCATCCAAAGTCCTACACAAGCTGGAGCTTTGTGGCACAGTTTCTTATGTTTCTCCTTGATTGCTGAACTGGATAATTAGATTGGTGATGAACCACTGCATGTAGGAACCTATACTCATAAAGTTATACAGAGTTCTCCGTATAGGCCTAACCCATCTTATCCAGTAGTAATCATTACAACTTGCAGTAGATCTGCAAGGCTTCAGGAAGAGGCACTCCCTGAGATATTTTAAAGATACTTTTGAGATATTTTTAATTTGGAAAAAAAAAACAGAGGATGAACTTCCTGCATGCAACTAAGCTATGACTCTTACTTAAATAGATTAACCATTTTTACAATGGTGTTTTTCTGCTTTATCCTCCTCCAGACACATAGATATGCACACATAGACATCTTTTAACATAGTAGACATGGAAACTAGAAGGTGGAGATAGAGGGTTTATTTATTTATTTATTTATTTATTTATTTATTTATTTATTTATTTATTTATTTATTTATTTCCACTAAAACAGCCTTCCATAAATCTGATTATGGATGTGTGGAGCTGCAGCTCCTGTCATATTCATATGGCTGTGGAGTTAAAGGAATTAAGTCCACATGAGGACACCAGTTGGGAAGGCTGCTATATGAGAACGTCTCTGGTTGATGCTAAATTGGAAATCCAGAAAATAGAAAACAGACAGAAAGGAAGAGTTGTATTTTATAGGATTTTGTGCAACTTTCCCCAAGAAGTGCTGCACCACCCCTACTTAGAGGTCTTTTAAGAATTAGATGAAGGTCCAATATAATTCATGGGTATCGGCAGTTAGAAATTGATAAACCAAATTAAGATTACAAGCCCGGCCGCTTACCTGCACACCTACAGCATAGAGTTGTGCATAGGAACAGGTTGTCAAGCAGGACCTTCCACAATCTGATCCTATGCACATCTACTTGCAGAGATTGAAGGTAAAAGAGGAGAATAGTTCAAATCTTTCCCTTGTGTTTCAGTGAGATACTAAGTATTGCTAAATGCTGGTCATAAGCATCTTCATGCACTCCAACTATCTTGAATATAAAATGTAAATCAAATTAAACTCAACGGCTCTGTTTGCATAAAGTAAAAATAAATCCAGGTAAACTAGGGCACCACCACCGGTGCGCCCAATACACAACACAACTTTCTGAATCATATGCCGTTATTTAACTTTATTGTCTTCCAAATAGAGCACTCAGCACTTTGGGTTTACAGAAACTGTAATTAATTGGTGGCTAAATGAGGACGAAACAGACGTCCAAGTATGCTTCCCCCCTCTCTGTCTTTCCCTTTGTGAGAACTAGAGAGGGTCAAGTCTGAGATGCTTTCTCAAATTACATTTCTGCCTTGGACTCAAATATTTTTTTATCTGATTGTTATCTTGATTGCAGCTCATCTTCCTGTTCCTCAAGGTTATTCCTACTGCCCATTATATCACATCCCATAAGTGTTGCCCTTAAATGTTTATTTATTTATTTATTTATTACTTTAATTTATACCCCGCCCTTCTCCCGAGGGACTCAGGGCGGCTTACAGGTAAGTAAAAACAGAGCTATACAATAAATATCTAAAAGCCAAATTAAAATATATATTAAATAACCTGTATTAGAAAAATTATAAAATCCCTTTAAAATCCCTATAAAATCCCCCTCTAGGCCAATCCCGCTTGATGGAAAAGCCATGTCTTGAGGGCACGGCGGAAGGAGGGGAGATCCGGAATAATCCGGATCTCTGGGGGGAGTTTGTTCCACAGGGTGGGGGCTCCCACAGAGAAGGCCCTCCCCCTGGGGGTCGCCAGCCGACACTGTTTGGCCGACGGCACCCTGAGGAGGCCCGCTCTGTGGGAGCGT
>NW_015387118.1:312995-323330 GCF_001527695.2 Protobothrops mucrosquamatus
CTTTAATTTGCAAATGGGCATCTTTCCAAAGTCACTGGAAAATGCTGAGGAATATTCTCACCAGATGTACAGGAAGATAGTCTTTGGGTTGCTCTCCATTTAGCACATACTTTTCTTCTTCTATCATCATTATCATCAACTGCCCCTCCCTCCCTCCTCACCCCACCCCCTCACTAGTATCAACATCACCACCATCATTGTCTTCAATCCATTTCACAAAGAAAGTTATCTAGTCCTACCCAAAGCAAGGAGACACGGATTACTTAGGTTCTTCCAGTAGAAAACTTTGAAACTGAGTCAGTGTATTTGACATATGCCACCCCCGGGATTGAGCGCATCCCTTTGTAGATAAGTAGAGGCACAAAGCCAGCTGGGCCAGTCATTTTCTCTCAGCCCTAGGCAGGAGGCAATGCCAAATCATTTCTGAAAATCCTCGCCTAGAAAACTGCAGGGACTTGTCCAGGCAGTTTCCAAGAATTGGACCCGACTGAACAGAAGAAAAACAAACAAACAAATTGAGAGCCACTTTGGTGTAGTGGTTAAGAGTTAGGATAGAAACTGAGGGATTGTGAATAGAATAGAATAGAATAGAATAGAATAGAATAGAATAGACTAGACTAGAATAGAATAGAATAGAATAGAATAGAATAGAATAGAATAGAATAGAATAATAGAGCTGGAAGGGACTTTAGAGGTCTTCTAGTCCAACCCCCCCGGCACAAGCAGGAAACCCTATACCATTTCATTAGAATAGAATAACAGAGTTGGAAGGGACCTGAGGTCATCTAGTCCAACCCTCCGCCCAAGCTATGCTAATCCCACTATGGGCATGAAGCCAGCTGCTCTCAATCTGTCAATCTGAGGAAGCAGGCAAGGGCAAAACACTTGTGTGAGCTGTATTCTAAAATAGCCAAAGGACGCCATGTTGATTATTCCCATAATATATTTATTTCTCTAATACTTGCACGAGCAGCTTGCATGAAGAACATGGCTGAGTTGTGCCTGCCCCATGACAGGTTAATGCATCCCAGTAAGCTAAACCAAATAAACCATTTTATAGTTTGGTGCGTTTTGTGAAGCCACTTGGTTGGGGTTCTGTCACTAAGGCAATTCAGGATTGTACAAAGCAGGGTCTGTTCATCACTAGGAGGAAGTAGCTATCAGGAAAAGCTCCAGATTTACTTAGAACTTCATTGTAGCAAACACCAGGTTGCTGAAGCCAAGCTTAGCACACACAGCAGGATCTCCTTTCTGTCTGGAGCAGGGGTCCTCAACCTTGGCAACTTTAAGACTTGTGGACTTCAACTCCCAGAATTCCTCAGCCAGCAAAGCTGGCTGAGGAATTCTGGGAGTTGAAGTCCACAAGTCTTAAAGTTGCCAAGGTTGAGGACCCCTGTTCTGGAGGATATCATGGCTTCCATCATGGCGGTCACAAAGTCATCAGAGATTTGCTTTTCTTGATTGGTGACCATAATGGTACTTTCCATCTGCATCCCTTGCTCTCCCTATTTGTCCAACAATCTTTTCATCAATCACCTGTGTTTTAATCTTTGGTTGTTGGGCAATTGTGCTTAATTGCTATTGGGAAACAGCACTTTTAAAGACCACAAAAACTAGATAGCATCTAGCTCTAGTGTCTGTTGATGCTATTAAAAAAACAGGAAAAGGAAGATAATTAGAGATCTTTGAATTATGTTTCCTGGAGAAATAACTCAGACTTTGTCAAGTGAAAAAGGACACTTAAATTTTGTCTAAATAGATATTTAAAAATACAAAACAACAGCCCTATGTAATGCTTTTCATTTATATTTTTGCAGTTTGCATGTGTTTTGCTTGTGTTGTTGTGTTAGTAAAGTCCAAAATGAAGACCCGACTCAATCCAACGAATTCCCCAATCTTTCCGGCTTTACGGACCAGCAGGGGGAGGGGGAAGAGGGTATGGTTCCGTGCGAGCAGCTGGCAAGTGCACAGGCACGTGCACAGCTACATTTGCATGAGTGGCGGACACGGGCGCCCATTGCTTGTGCATCGCTTGCATGCATGCGCTTGCCCCCTGGTCACGCAAGGGAGGGATGCGTGCGTTTGCCAGTGACTTCCATGGCCCGGTTCTGAATGGCTCAAGGACCGGTAGTGGCCTGTGGGCTGGGAATTGGGGATCCCTGTACTACAGGATTCTTCAGATAATTTTACTTGAAAGCCTGGTATCAAAACTGAGTGCATTTTTTTTCAATCAGCACAGTATTTCTCAAATTTGACAATTTTGGAGGCTCTTTGGCTTTTGAACGACTTTATTGAAATGTCATCTGAATAAGTTTTAAGATCTGATATAAGCAGTTATTTGGAGCAATTTGTCATTTATTAGTAGGGCTTAGATTGAAGTCAATATGTATAGGATTACAACAGAATCTTGGACCACCAAATAATTAAATAATCCTTTAGACATCTGTTTAGTCCTATGGCACTGAGTAGGGGGTACTGCTATGTTTTTCATCCACAGGAGGTATACAATATGAAATATACATATTATCAAATTTAAAAGAAAGTATATCCAATATTTCACATTAAAATATAAGTAAACAAGATAATGGCTCTGAACAGTGAAAGAATCTTTTTTTATGTTTTAACATGGCACTGAGTAAAGGGATATGTTTATCTGGGTAATGTGCTTAAATGAAAATGGTTAGGGAGATAGCAAGGGAGTTGATGGGGGGATTCCCCACTAATGAGCCATTCTTATTGGGGTTGAGTAGTTAGGCATGTGAGGAGAGAGAGATGGAACATTGGGTGGATGAAAGACAAACAACATGAGAACATAGAGAGAGGTTGAGAGAGCCAAGAATTGTGATATTGGCTGAAGTCCTGTGTAGAAGATAGAGGTTGGCTGCAGACCTTGCTTAGAGATGGTTGGCAGAGAGGAACTGAAGCAATGGAAAGCCATGTAAAGAGAAAGCCTGATAACAACTTTGACCTAGATGTTCTGGAGGTAGTGAGGGGCAGCAAGTTGATAGTGGTAATGGAACATCACTTACAGTAGATGCAGCACTAACAGGAAGACACATTAAGTCAGGGGTCTTCAAACTTGGCCCTTTTATGACTTGTGGACTTCAACTTCCACTGAGGAATTCTGGAAGTTGAAGTCCACAAGTCATAAAAGGGCCAAGTTTGAAGACCCCTGACTTAGGTGTTCCAACAGTTGTGGCTGCAGCGCCACATATTTTCAGCAAGGGTGAGTTCTAAAAAGGAAGTCAATATTACAATAGCAGCCTGCAAGCAAGCCACCATAAAGTTGTAAGCAGAAGCTAGAGAACAACAGGAAACAGGAATTGATGAGGAAGAGGGAGAAAGGTTGCAGGAAAGAGGTTGGAATTACTGTAGTGGTGAAAACTATCCTTCGAATGAGAAGCAGTAATTGAGAATAGGCTCTCTTTGAAGCCTAAGTAAGTACAGAATGGGGAGGACCAAGGCAAGTTGGATGGGATGTTGTTGGGAGCTATATAAGTAAGGGGATGTTGGTGAGAAGTGATGTGGATGGTTATTGAGATACCTGTAGAGTGACACAATTAAGAGCAGTCACTGAAACAGTTATATCTTGGGATATGGATGGAAGTCTGGTAGAGGCAGGGGAGTGTGGTGCATCTCATTGTTAATTGTCCTGAGGGAGGAAGGGAGCAGAAAATAGAGAGAAGTAGAGAGGAGGATGAAAAATTGAGGTTCTGATGACAGAGAGGTATATGGCAGGAAGCAAAGATCAGGCTTCCTTCAGAAAAGGTAGATTGGAAAGCTGAGACCAATTCCTACTTCTGGTCTTCTGACTACATCGCAGGAGATAGATAGTCATCCGAACTCTGCAAATGACCAGAGCCAGAGTTTTACAGATAATCAATTCTGTAATTCTGGTGCAATTCAGGATGGTGGGCACCATCTTTAAAATCTTCTATGGCTTTGGGCAAGGGTCTCCAAACTTGGCAACTTTAAGATTTGTGGACCAACTCCCAGAATTCCCCAGCCAGCACTGAGATCTGAAGTCCACAAGACTTGAAGTTGCCAAGTTTGGAGACCCCTAGCTTAGGGAATGGTTATCTCAGAGCTTGCTTGCTATGAATGGAATCTCTCCATCTGGCACATTGAGCAAGAGAAGGCATGTTAATGTTAAGAGTCCCTCCAGTGCCAGTGGAAGACTACCTTAAGGGACTATATTCTCATGCCTTTTCAATAATGTACCCTCCACCCCAGCTCCTTCAGGGCAACCTTCTCTCAGATATCAAGACCAGTGCTTTTTTTCTTAAAAAAAAAAAAGGTGCCAAAACTCACACACATCATACAACCTGCCTTGCCTACCCTACAAGGTTCCATCCAAAAAAGGTGCCGGAACTCCGTTCTGGGCGTTCTATGAGAAAAAAAGCCCTGATCAAGACTATCTCTTTCTTGTTAAGTTTTTGAAAAGGCTGGCTGTTCTGGAGAGCATGGGATGAATATATGGAATATTGAACTATCTCCAAATTGTGGATGCTTTTTATTCTTGGTTGTTTGCTCATTCTTTGTTGTTGGTATGGTTTTTAATATTAGCACTGTAACCAGCTAGTAAGCTGTTCCGAGTCTCCAGCACGTAAAGCCAGAACGAACCAAAATATTTTAGGGGCACATAAATCTGACTGGAAAAAAAAGCAAAGTAAAATGAAACAAAACAAGCCGGATAAGCAAAATGTTTTTGGGTATGTGCCTAAATAAAAATAAAATTGGAACAAACTTTATTTCTAAGGCAAGATGTTTTCAGAATTAGTGGCAGTACAGAATAGGATTACTTTCATAGAAGTGGCACAATAAGGAAGTTCTCTATTGAAATCGCATCTGTCAGATAGCTTTGTATGTAAAATGGCATAATCTTAGGTATTCTAGACTTAGAATAAAATAGAATAGTACTTATGCATGGCCAAGAGCTAGTTTACTTCCAGATAAAAAGATATAGAAATGGATTTTCAGCCTAAGATCTGCATATATATTGCAGTATATGCCATTTGATTTTTATGTACAATAACAAGCAAAAGCTTAAGACCACACCCTACTCTTCTGCCCCGTGTATATCCAAATCAAGCACATAATTTCCTTTTTGGGATAAAGCCATTACAGCAAGAAATCTAAACTAGTGTCAACTGAAAGAAATAAACATAAACAGTTTATTATAATAGCACTAATGGCTTTGAAGTTGTAGCTTTTGAGATTACATTCCTTCAGAGCTGGAGAATTGCTATTAAGATTTTATCCACACTGGGGAGGGGGAGAGCACACAGGCCATGCAACCCAATTCCAGGAAAACAACAAACTGGCAAAGAGCTCCTGATAATCAAGTTTGTCCAGAGTCTCTTTAGTTAATGCATATGTCATATCTGTAGATAATGCCTATGACAGTTGTGGTTTTTGAGATTATAGTACATTCTTTCAGAACTGGAGAACTGGATAGAATTCTCCTTCCTCCCCAGTATGACTTCTCCAAATCTGCTAGGAGTTGGGCAGGAGACACGTTGGAAGAGGAGTGTACAAGAAACTCTATTTGCATAGAAACAGCGGACCAATTACACTGATCAATTGAATTAATTATTAACATTGAGAAATAAATTTAAATTTCTGGAAGATAGAAATGGCATCGGCTGAAAACTGAATCAGAAACAAAAATATGGTTGCTCCTGGATCGATCTGATTTTTGTTGCAGTTAGAGATCATTACACCCCTCCCTTCATTTCTTCTAATTTAGTGGCATTTTTAAGAATAAGGTTCATCACTGAAACAAAACAAGTTGAAAAGCTCTGAGCTTATTGGATCACAGAACTTGATCTCTGAGTAATAGCAGCTGCCTTGCTCTGACGTCTCTGTGTAGGCTCATCAAAGTTCCACCAGATGCCAAATGGAGTGGCTGTCAAAAATGTCCAAACACTTCGCAGGCGATTCATCTAAATCAGCAATAACCCATTTGCACTTAAAGCAGAGCACAAGCCCCCATCTCTCACATGTGATATACATAACATTTCTGTCATATTTACTGTTCCAAAGATAAGGCTAGATCTCTTTATGTTGTTCTTTTCAATCCTTTCGGACAGATTTATATCTTCTGAAGAGAAGATATGAGCTTAAGTCTCCAACACAGGATTTCCCGTTGAAAAAAGTCAGTTTCTATAGTATCATTTAGTGTGTTGTTGTTCAGTCATGTCCAATTCTTCATGACTCCATGGACTATAGCATGTCGCTCCCCCCTGCCCTCCACTGTCTCCCAGAGTTTGCCCAAATTCATGTTCATTGCATCAATGACACTATTTAACCATCTCATCCTCTGCCATCCTCTTCTCCTTTTGCCTTTAATCTTTCCCAACATCAGGGTCTTTTCAATGGAGTGCTCTCTTCTCATTTGATGGGCAAAGTATTTATGCTTCAGCTTCAGTATCTGTCCTTACAAAGGACAGTCAGGGTCAATTTCATTTAGGATTCACTGATCTGATCCCCTTGCATTCCAAGGGACTCTCAAGAGTCTTCTTCCACAACATAGTTTGAAAGCATCAATTCTTCAGTGCTCAGCCTTCCTTATAGATCATTCAGTACCGTCATTTGAAATGCATTCTACTGAGGCCAGTGAGATTTCCTTCCAGATGAAGTGCGCTTGTCTTTGTAGGATCAGGACAAGACAACCTGCTGTGTTATGATTGTGGGTTGCAACAAATCAAAAATATTTAAGGCTAGGCAACTTGGTGCCTTTGAAGACGTTTTGAATTACACTTCCCCCAATCTGTTGACATTGACCCAGGTGGACTGGGCCTGATGACCGCAGGTTGTCTTGTCCTAAATTATACAAATGCAAAAAAAAAAAAAAGTAATTCCATGCATGCAATTAACTATGGTTTCTGTTCTCAGTAAGGACTTCTTCTTTATTTCCTCTTTTACCACTTAGGGTGTTGAGGGATCCAATAAGGACACAGCCTAAAAATTCCTAACAACATCCCCCAAAATAAATATTGTACAGAAATGCTTTGTATTTGTTACCACCACATTTAGAATACTGATAGACAGAAAAAGGAAGTAGGTCTTGTCTTCTTCAATAAATTTAGTTGTAAAGCTGTTTATTATGGAATGTTAAAAACATTTGCTAAATTAATACACATGCATTCACATGAAAACTGGATATAGTTAGAAGGATGGATGGGATGGATGGAGATGACAGATAGATAGATAGATAGATAGATAGATAGATAGATAGATAGATAGATAGATAGATAGATAGATAGATAGATAGATAGATAGATAGATAGATAGATAGATAGATATAGATGAGAGAAAGAAAAAGATACTCTGTCTATCCTGGCACCAGCTCACTGCATCAACCCAAAATAAGATTCTTTCCTTTTATGTTACTAATGACAGAATTTATTTCCATGATTTGGGAATTTTTAGTGACTTCTATATCTCAGACATAGTTTAACTGCTTTAAAAAAACTTTTTGTTTCTCTTTTTTAATCACACAAATAAATCCTTTGCAAGAGATAATCTGGGGTTGATGAGGTAAAATGTTTAACTCTTTTCACCATTTGCTGCGCAAATATCAGTTTGGAAGAGCTTGAAGGTTATATAAACTGTTTTCATTTAATGGTACCTGCTTAAATGTGTGTCTGCATGCATGTGTTTGCTTTCTGATGTTTATCTTGAAATATTTCTTTGGATTTAATCAGAAAACCCCAAGTCAATGGAAATGTTTCTGCTAGTACCAGCAGGCTTGAGCGCAGGTCATGGATCAAATGCTTCTTGGTTTCATTTCTTTAGTATAGGAATGCTCCTCTTCTCCCACTTTCTTAAGGATTTGTTTTGTTCACTAGTCTGATTTTTTTGCCTCAGTAAAATCGTGGTCTTAAATCAATGTATGAGAGGAAACTGTAGTAAACTTGAGCTTTATGGAGCCCCAAGTTGGTTTGATTACCACTAATATTTATTACTTGGGCTGCCATAGTGCATATCCACTTACCTGGGAATAAGACTGCATTTATCTTGATTCTAGAGTAAGCGGAGAAGACTCCCGCTTAATATTTGATATATCCTGGATCTAGCTGTGCAGATTTAGTAGAGATGACAGAATCTTCATGTTTCAACATTGTGAAGGATGAGTTGAAGCCTGCTGGTCCTGAGGAAGGGGACAAGACCTCAGTCCCACTGCAGTCTGGAGTCCTTTCCTTCCTGGAGTCCACGGTTCATGAAAGGAGTCCTTTCCTTCCTGGAGTCCACTGTTCATGAATACCTCCAGGAAAATAATGGGAGGCTGAGTCAGAGTAATGACAAAGGTGTCGTTGAGTGAGAGGGTGAATGAGGGGGTGATACTTCCTACCTTGAATGAGGTAGTCGTGCATCCAGGAGAAGCGATTGCTCAACCTGGAAATTTTAGATAACTATCAGTTGGTTTCCAATTTTCCTTGAAAAGTCATTGAGAAGGTGATGGGCCTATAACAGTGATGGCGAACCTTTTAGAGACTGAGTGCCCAAACTGCAACCTAAAACCCACTTATGTATTGTCGGGTGCCAGTGAGCATGGCCCCTTGGGGGGTATGGCCAATTGGGTGAGCGTAGCCCATTGGGTGGGTGTGGCTGCAGTGGTAACAACAGACTGGGTGGGACTAAAAAGTTGAATCAATCAATTCCAACTTTGCAAGATCTTTTTTTTCCCACGAGAAGTTGAAATTGATTGATTGAACCTCTTTTTTTTTGCACATGGCGGCGGAGGCCTAAAGCGAAAAGGTTTTATAGAATCCAGCTGAAGGCCTAGGACCGTACGCAGTCCGTATTGGCAGGGGGACAGAGGTCGACCCCAAGGCCCCTAACTTGTGGGGTCCCACAAGGGTCGGTCCTCTCTCCCCTTTTGTTCAATATTTATGTGAAGCCGCTGGGGGAGATCATTTGTGGCTTTGGGATGGATTTCCATCAGTACGCTGATGATACTCAGCTGTACATTTCCACCCCAGGCCACCCCAACGATGCCCTTGACGTGATGGCCCGTTGCCTGGAGGCCGTAAGGGTCTGGATGGGGAGGAACAGACTCAGGCTCAACCCTTCCAAGACCGAGTGGCTGTGGCTGCCGGCGCCTCGGCATAGTCAGCTGACTCCATCGCTNTGTTTTTTTTTGTATTCCTTTCCATGTCATTTTTAAAGGATTATGGTCTGCCCAATTGTGCTGATGCATAATAGAGTTTCCCAATTTTTGGGTATTCCAAAAGTTTATAGTATTGTTTTTTTATATGTCACTTGCAGACAAATTATATCAATATTTAATTTCTGTAATTTTTAGAGATTCTGTTTCTTTTTGATGAGAAATTCAGTCCATTTATGTTCACTGAAAAAAAATCTGTTTTCCTTCTCCTTTTTATTTACTTATATTTAGGTATTGTCGATCTTGTAGTCCTCCACTTTCTTGCCATTCCCTTACCCTCTTGATCTGGCTTCTCTTTTCTTCTGTTTGTATAGTTGTTTCCTCTGTTGTTTGTTTTGTCTGTTTCTGGCCTTTTCTATCCTCTTGTTGATGTTGTACTCTTTCATCCAGGAACGCTCTGTTTCTTTCATCAAAATCTTCTGCCTTCCAAACTGAATCCAGTCGATATCTTGTATTGTTCCAGTTGATTAAGATCCCTTCTGGCATTAACCATCTAAAGTTTACACCTTTTGCAATTAAATTGTAGTCAAAAAGTGATATTGTTTTTGGGTGTCCCTTATTCTCTTAGGAATCTGCTTTAACGTCACAATTTCTTTATTTTTATATTGTAATGGATCATCCCTAACTCTTCTAGGTATCTCATGTCTTATTGTTTTCTTTATAAATCTTACATGAACTTCTCTAGGCAATTTGTGTTTCCTTGCATAGCTTGAATTCATTCAAAATATTTCATCCACTTCCACCTGTATCTCTGCTCTATCTGTTTTTAGAGCCTCTGCCAGTAGATTGATAATTCCTTCTGCTATATCTTCCTCCCTGTCTTCAGGTATATTTCAAAATCTTAAATAGTGTACAGCTTTCTCCAGTTCCAAGACTGCAACCTCCCATCGGCCGGTACGCTCCCACAGAGTGGGTCTCCTCAGGGTGCCGTCAGCCAGACAGTGCCGGCTGGCGACCCCCAGGAGGAGGGCCTTCTCGGTGGGAGCTCCCACCCTCTGGAACGAACTACCCCCAGAGATCCGGGTGATCCCGGATCTCCCTTCCTTCCGCCGCGCCCTTAAGACATGGCTATTTCAACTAGCAGGACTGGCCTAAGGGGTAATTTTTAGCGGGGTTTTAAATATAATTTTAAAATAACAAAGGCCAATCTAATATTTCCTTTT
>NW_015387118.1:323405-335138 GCF_001527695.2 Protobothrops mucrosquamatus
AAATAAATAAACTGGGATGACGGTGTGTGTGCCCACAGAGAGGGCTCTGTGTGCCACCCGTGGCACGCGTGCCATAGGTTCGCCATCACGGGCCTATAATAACAGAGGGCCCTGGAAGAAACAGATTACCTGGACCGTTCTCAGTCTAGACTCAGGTCCAGGTATGGAATTAAATCCAGAGTCATCACTATCATATAGATAGAATTACTCCATGATGATCTATCCTTAACCTGTGTTTTCAGGACTCCCAAGAGACTGTCATCAGTTTGCTTCTGGTCATTCTCTTCCTTCCACTTTTTCCAGAATTAGAGCCTTTCCAGAGAGTTGGAATTTTGCATAATGTAACTGAAATGGAATAATTTGAACCTGGTCATTTGTGCCTTCAGTGAGAACTCTGGGTTGATTTCTTTGATGATCCATTGGTTTGTTTTCTTGGTCAACCTGGACGATGGTATTCTCAGTGTTTTCAGCACCAAAATTCAAAGATGCCAATATTCTCGCTATCCTGCTTGTTTAAAGTCCAGCTGTTGCTTCCATAAATTGTCACAGGGAATATTATAGTTTGCATAGTTCTGCTCTTTAGATTCCCATAGTTTTTACTTTTTCAACTATTTTTTTTTCCTGTTAATAGGATAAGATCCAGGAAAGTCAGTCTTTTTCAATGTTCCAGAAAAAATATGGTCAGTAAGTCCACTAAGGAATTCTTGGAGTTTTATAATCTTGGCTGAGTTGATTTTCCAGTGTTAAAATTAATAATTGGTCAATAATCTTAGGGTCTCTGGGGGTACCAAAGCTTCTGGAACATCCTACAAGGACTTAGGGGCCACAAATTGTACAGAAACAGTCAGCAGAAACTAAATTTTCACAACTTTGCATTTAATCTCCCTTCCTTCCTTCCTCCCTCCCTCCCTCCCACTCTCTCTCTCTCTCTCTCTCTCTCTCTCTCTCTCTCTGTGTGTGTGTGTGTGTGTGTGTGTGTGTGTGTGTGTGTGTGTGCGTATCCAAGTTTGCAAATTTACATCTGGATCTATGTTAAGCTTTGGAAGACTTACAGTCATTTCATTTTAATAAAACAATGTAAACTGAATGGACAGCCTTAGGACTGAGCGGCTTCTCACTTTACCGTCTATCATTTTTTTTCAAGGAGAAACATGAGTATATATAATTTTCCCCAGAAACCTACTGTCAATTAAAATTATGCTTTAGATCTAATATATCAATTCCATCAGAGGAACCTAACACACTTAATATGAGGTCTCACTATTCCAGGAAAGAAGAAACCTTGATTTATTTACATATTCAAAACTGAATCTGCTTCTGATCTGAATTATTCCCCTTCATCTTGAATTCTTTCCACTTGGATGAAACTCAGCTCGACCCCTTTAAAATCTACCATCCAGCATTTATCCTTCATACTGTAACCATAATGTACCAGACATATAATATAGACAGATCCAGGGTAATATAGTGGTTAAAGAACTGAAATAAGATTCAAAGTTTTTGATTCTAGTTCATCTGTAGTCATGGAAACATCCTGGGTGGCCCTGGGCCAGTCCCTCACTCTCACCTCAGCCTACTTCATGGATTGTTTGAGAGATAAAATGGAGATTGTCATATAACTATCTTGAAATTATTTTTGGAGAAAACCCAAGAAAGCATCAACAATAGCAATAATTCTGTATATTAGCTCATTGGTAGCTGTATCATGCAAACTGGCAATAAACAATGCTGGGATAGCATGGCAAGAATTGTCCATTGGAATTTGTGTAGAAAATTATTGTCTGCAAAAACCAAAACTATTGGGAGCATGAAAATCTCTGAAAAGGTTTTTACAAAAAGCAAACAACATTTTGTGGGATTTCAAAATTCATATTGACAGGCACAGTCAGAATGTAATAGTTAGACACTATTGTTATAGAAAAGAAGAATGTGTGATCCATTGATGTGACAATACTGGGAGGCAGTTGAATTGCTGGAAAACAACCAGAGAAAGTAACAAAGCACTATGATTTACAAATTGAAGCCAAAAGGGTATAGAGGGAAAAAAATCACTTTTCATATTGATTGTCACTGGAGCTCATGCTACAGTACCAGAAAGATTCACCAGATTTCAAACATTTTAAACTTTATTGGACTTGACTGCCTCTTTGCCTCAGCCTGCCGCACAAGTGTCTCTTCAAATTGGAGAAGGCCATGCTGCGTCTTTAGCCTCCAGGCTGAACGATCAGAGGTCAAGGATTCCCAGCTGTTAATGTCCATTCCCAAGGCCTTTAGGTCCCTCTTGTAGATATCCTTATATCCCAGCTCAGGTCTCCCTCTGGGGTGCTTTCCCAGCACTAGTTCTCCATACAGGAGATCTTTCAGAATTCAACCATCAGCCATTCTCAAGCCATGCCCAAGCCAGTGTAGACATCGCTGTTTCAATAGTGTATACATGCTAGAAATTCCAGCACATTCCAGGACTGCGCTATTTGGGACTTTGTCATGCCAGGTGATGCCGAGAATACGTCGGAGACAGCGCATATGAAAAGTGTTGAGCTTTCTCTCCTGCTGTACATGAAGAGTCCAAGACTCACTGCAGTACAAGAGTGTGCTCAAGACGCAGGCTCTATAGACCTGGATCTTTGTATGTTCTGTCAACTTCTTATTAAGCCATACTGTCTTTGTAAGTCTGGAAAATGTGGTGGCCACTTTATCAATACGTTTATTCAGCTCAGTATCTAAAGAGAGAGTGTCAGAGATACACTCTGGAGGTTGTCATGGACAACCTCCAGTTCCTGTGCAGAGATTGTAATACAGGGAGGTGAATCCACATCCTGACCCATGACCCGTGTTTTTTTCAGGCTGATTGTTAGACCAAAGTCTTGGCAGGCCTTACTAAAACAGTCCATAAGTTGTTGAAGATGTTTGGCAGAGTGAGCAGTAACGGCAGCATAGTCAGCGAAGAGGAAATCCCATAGGCATTTCAGCTGGACTTTAGATTTTGCTCTCAATCTAGAGAGATTAAAGAGTTTTCCATCTGATCTGGTCCGGAGATAGATACTGTCTGTTGCAGTTCCAAAAGCGTGTTTCAAGTTGGCGCGAGGATGCAGCCCTGCTTCACTCCACTTCGAATGTCAGAGGAATCTGATGTTAGGCCATCAAAAACAACAGTGCCCTTCATATCCTCATGAAAGGACCTGATGATGTTGAGGAGCTGAGGTGGACATCCAATCTTGAAGAGAATTTTATATAAGCCATCCCTACTAACCAAGTCAAAAGCCTTCGTAAGATCTATGAAGGCTACGAAAAGTGGCTGTCTTTGTTCCCTGCATTTCTCCTGCAACTGTCTAAGGGAAAATACCATGTCAATGGTGGATCTGTTGGCTCGGAATCCACACCGTGATTCTGGATGGTTGCCCAACATTTGTGGCAAGAGGGGGCTGTTATCAACTTCATCTGATAATCCAGTTGTGTTTTTCCATAGAGGCCAGAGGTAACAGATGACTTGAAGGTAGAATTATTACCACGTACTTTCCATGGGACAGCTCTTCAAGAGAGGTCAGTGCAGGTGACAATGGCAGAAGAGACAGGGAAGGGCACAGATGGTTACTTGGCCTCAGGCAGCATAATATCTTGGCCAGACTCTGTTCAACTGGTCCCTGAGGAGAACACATTTATTAGTTTGGTTTTGGTCAAGTTACTTTCTTCCTCAACAAAGAAGCCAACATGTCATTCAATTTCAGCCAAGCAGAACCAACCTTTTCTTCACACAGTAGACATAGCAGATAAATTCATTCAACATACCAAACAGAAATAAAAGTAGTCACCTGATCTACAGTTTAGCATTTGGGGGGGAATCTGGACATTGTGTCTTAGTCAAAAAACCATCACTTGTAGCCGGTGGCTTTAACAGATGTCTGAACTCCATCTCCGTTAATAGATACCCTTTTTACCCTGTTTGAGAAGTCATCATTCAGAAATGCAATGGATCTGGGTGGGTATTTCAGATTTGTAGGAACATTGGATTTTTCTTTTGAGCCATACCCTTTCTCTCTGTGATTTATCTGCTCTGGAACACAGGGCAGAAGACCGGTGCAGATATGTGAACTAAAACGGTTGAAATTAATAACACCCTTAACTGAATTTCATTTCAGATTTATTTATAGCCTGTGGAATAAAGGTACAATTATTTCCAGAAAAGATCTGATTAGTGCAAATGATCACAGATGTTCGACAGAAAGCCGGCGTAGAACAAATGCCTGAAGAACCTATGCTGGGGTGGGGTTGAGGCAGAAAACTGCTAGGAAATCTGCAATAAGCATCCATACTTTCAACATCTGTATTAAGAACACTCAAACATAAATTGAAAATTTGGATGGGAGAGAGAATCCTCTTCCCCTGCCCTTGAGATAATCTTGAGTTAAAAAAAAATGAGACGATGGTTTTCATGCATCCTTACAATACATTTAACTAAAATGCATCCCCCACCGTTTTCGATCATATTTATTCTGTGTAATGTTAAAATATTTTATTAACATAATTCTTTTAACATAAACACAGTCGGCCACCTGTCTGATCAGACACTTTCAATCATTATGGATGGATGCCTCCTTTTCATACATTCCTAACTTTATGGAGAGAAAGGGTTGAGCTGAGCAACATAGACAACATAGACAACTCCTTGCTGTTATCACAGCTGTACTTTTTCTAATGGTCTGCATGTAAAAATATATCCCAGGCCTGCTCCATGATAACCTTTTCCCTTGGCTATAATGTTTCTGGATTCATTTGTGTAGAACAATTAGAAAGTTGAATTGGCTTTTGGTATTGATGGTTGATAATTTGAAAACGTTAAATTAAAATAGTGGACTAATGAGATTGAGAAATTAGGGAACCAGTCAGTTGTCTAATGGACCATGATGACCAAGCTCGCAAACATAATTCCTCATAAACCAAGAATCCTCACCCTCCCAATGGGGATGTCATTGATTGATGGATTGAATATATGCCATCAAGTTGTTTTCAATTCCTAGCAGCCACATAGACCAATTTTCTGCAGGGAAAAAATTCACAATATGGGCACCACAGCAGAAGAGGACCACCACCTAGAGCCAACCAAATGTAGCTCCCTACTTGTAGGAACCTGTAATATATCCATTCTGGGAGATCTGATGTGACAGGCAAATGAAATCAGGGAAAGGTTCCATGCTATGTAGGGCTTGAAAGGTCAACACCAACATCTTGAATTGAACTTAGAAACAAACTGGTAGCCAATGCTGCTTCCACAACAGAGGTGTAACATGTGCTCTACCAGAAACACACATAACTGCTTGTGCCCCTGCATTTGCCCAGTTGAAGCTTCTAGGTACTCTTCAAGGACAGCCCCATATACAACAGATTGCAATAGTTGAGATGACCAGGGCATGAGTGATCACGATTAGGGCTGCTTAATCCAGCTATTCAATCAATATGCTGATTTCCAAGGCCATTGCTAAAATGATAAATTTCACTCAAGTATACTTATCGTGTTTCCCTGAAAATAAGACCCAGTCTTATATTTTTTTTGCCTCCAAAAGAGGCACCAGGTCTTATTTTCGGGGGGGGGGATGTCTTACCTTAGGACCCCCACAGCCAGGCCTCCCACACCCCGACACCTGTCACGCTGCTGGTTGACTTCTGCAGCCACTTGCTGCCACTTGCGGCCGGATGCCATGTGGCACATTGCACCGTTGCCGCTGCTCGTGGCAGGACACCGCATGGTGCTTCAGGACGCTTCTGCTTCTACTGGCAAGAAGCCACACAGCACTTTGGGCCACTTCTGCTGCTCGCACGCTTTGGGCTGCTTCTGTTGCTCATGCAGCCCTTCGGGCCACTTCTCCTGCTTGAGGCAGGAGGCCACTTGGCGCTTCGGGCTATTTCCACTGCTCCTGCCGTAAGCAGCGGAAATGGCCCAAAGAGCCACGTGGCCTCCTGCTGCGAACCGCAGAAGCGGCCCGAAGCGCTGTGCAAGCAACATAAGCAGCCTGAAGTGCTGCACAAGTAGCAGAAGTGGCCCAAAGAATGTGAGCAGCAGAAGCATCCCAAAGTGCTGCGCGAGCAGCAGAAGTGGCCCATAGCACCATGTGACATCCTGCCGTGAGCAGTGGCAATGGCGCAATGCGTCATAAGTGGCGGCAAGCAGCTGCAGAAGTCAAGCAGCAGCATGACAGGTGTTGGGATGTGGGAGGCCTGGCTATGGTGGGCCTACCGGTAAGGTAAGTGGGTGCAGGGTGCCTGGGGCAGCTTCACCCCCCTGCCTGTGCCTTAGCTTGATTTTAGGGGTACATTTTAGGCCCCCTAAAATGGCTTATATTAGGCCCACCCCCCAAAATTAAGCTAGGGCTTACTATCGGGATGGGTCTTAGTTTCGGGAAAACACAGTAGAACTGGAATCTTAACTCAAAATGTGGAGAGCGCCACAACAAGTTAGCTAACCTTGAGAGTAATTTTACATATAATACTTTATTAATTTTCTATTACAATTCCTTAGTGCTTAATGAACAATGTGTTGTCTGGGTTAATTTATTATGTTTAGTAATACCAATTAATTTCTTACTCTCTATACCAGACATGTCAAACACAAGGTCCGGGGGTCGGATGCGGCCCGCGAAGTGGTTTCATGTGGCTCGCGAAGCCATCCTGGAAACAGTGAGGGAACAGCCCCCGCTGCCTTGACCCTGGCCCAGGCCGGCCGAGAGCCAATGTACAATTTTATGGTGGCCATCTATGCTGAAACACATTCAGTCTTAGCTCCACAAGGCCGTCTAGAAACAGCAAGGAACCAGCCCCTGCCACATCGGCTCCACCCCCTGGGTGCATGCTGGGGAGGTGTCACCCTTTGTGAGGAATGAAGAAATGGACCATGCCTTGGCGCTTGCCCTGGTCCCACCCTGTTCTGCCAAAGACCCTCAGATCTGTCCCACTTCTGCCCAGGCACCCACAGGCACCCTTGACGTGAATGATGTAGAGCTGGCCATGCACTCCCAGTAGGCCACATCCACTCCATCCATGCCCACCCAATAGGCCGCACCCACCCTGGCCACACCCACCTGGCCCCCCGAGGGCAACTGCAATGCTGATGTGGCCCTCAATGAAATTGAGTTTGACACCCCTGCTCTATACCATTTTTCTAGCCATTGATAAAATAGGTGCCATGTTTGAAAATATTCTGTATCTTCTTTTTCTTTAATTCTCAGTGTAAGTCTATCCATTTCCGCACAGTCCAGTATTTTCTTAATTATCTCTTCATCCAATGGTGTTTTTTCATTTTTCCAGTGCTGTGCAAATACAATCCTCACTGCTGTTAATACATGTAATGTTAAATATACACTTAGTTTATCAAATTGTCCTGAAATTATATCTAATAAAAAGAGTTCAGGTTTAAAGTCTATGTGTTTCCCTAACATCTTTTCTAACCAAGTATGTATTTTTGTCCAAACATTTTTTGCTTTAACACACCACAAGTGATAATATGTACCAGGGTTTGGGTTACATTTCCAACATTTGCTAGACATATCTTTAGACAGTTTTGCTAACCTAACAGGCGGTAAATGCCATCCATAAAACATTTTATATAAGTTTTTTTTGTATGAAAAAAACTGTCAATTTATAGTTTCTATCCCAAAGATTTTGCCATTTTTCTAGTTCTATATTATATCCAAAATTTTTCAAGAGCAATCTTGAAAGTGCTAAAGCAACTCAGACTTGGTTAGTGGTTGGATAGGAGACTACCAGAAAACCCCAAGATTGAAGACTAGATGGGAAAGTTTAAAGAAAAAAAATCTGGAAAATGGCATTGGCAAACAATTTCTGCATTGTTGCCAAGGAAGCTACGTGGATGTAAATACTTTGTGATTGAGGCAGTATACAAGCTGATGAATAAAAGTGTTCATGTTGTCAGCAGGAATTGACTTGAGGAAAGCTTTTTTAAAACCTTAGGGTGCCGTCGGCCAGTCAATGCCGGCTGGCGACCCCCAGGGGGAGAGCCTTCTCTGTGGCAGCTCCTGCCCTCTGGAATGACCTACCCCCCGACCTACGTACAACTACGGACCTGCGCCTCTTCCGCCGAGCCTTGAAAACCCATCTATTCCCTGCGGCCGGCCTGACGTAGTCTTAATTAGGTTTTAGTATAGGTTTTTATATGGGGTATTTTAGAGCAGGCCTTTATTTATTTAATTTGATTTTAGAATAGATATTTATTGTGATTTTTATTATCGCCTGTTCACCACCCTGAGTCCCGTAAGGGAGATAGGGCGGTATACAAATCTAAATAAACATAAACATAAACATAAACCTTATCTTCCACTTCTTTCAAAGACTTTCAGTGGAAGATTACTGCAATGGTGCGATGCCACTCTTATCTTTTTTGAAGGCAATTTTTGTGTGTGTGATGGAACATATGTTAGTAATTAATGAAAAAAAATAGAATAAGAAAGTTGCTAAACCTACTATTAGAACGTTATGTCCTTGAACCATTAACTTAGTTTAACTGCCACATCATTCAACTTAGTCCTAATTAAACCCAGATGAATTCTTTCACTGCTAATGCGCAGATAATGTAATAAAGCTGCACAAGCAGTTAAAGTACCAACAAGCTTTTTCAAAAAGCTTCCAGATGTTGCTGAGGCAAATGCAACACATCAAAATAAAAACTTTTTAAAAAGTGGAGAAGGAAAACTTGGAATCGGCTCTAAGCTAATTAAATACAATTCACTCTCCAAGAATAAATTGAAGACATAAGGATTTAGCAATACTACGAATCAGCTTTCCTGTAAAGTGACACACGCGCGCGCACTCATGTGAATTCACCAATTCTACAATTTATTTCAAACACTGGCTCTTTTGTCATGTAAAATATAACTCTTAGGCATCAGGAAGTGGGGCGGGAGACTCACTGCTGGTGTCATGCCAGAACAGAGGGCTTTTCAAAACAGTAAGAAGTCAAATAATGGAAAATAATGGATATTGTTTGGAAGAACACCATGACTCTGATAATCAGAACCAGGGACTTGGTTTTCTTTGCAGCTTCTGACAGGATCCCCCTTGGCAGGACCTCATTGGATTGAAAGAGAAAGACACGTAACTACCTCCATATATCACCATTCAAGACTTTAAGTCTCTAAACTCTACCTTATTCCAGTTGTTCTGTAAGCAGGAAATATTTTTGTTAACCTCCCTTGGTTTGGTAGCAAGTGGTAGAAAGTTAGCGGATCAGAGGACTATCAAATCCAGTGTTACCTTGAAGCTCATGTTGAGCAGTTATCTAAATTTTGTCCAATCCAAGCATAATGCTATCACAGAAGTTTTCAATTGTTGAACAAATTTTATTATTTATTTAAAAAAATTACATTGCTCATTTATATAAGTGGTGGGTGGTTTTCAAAATAAACCTAAAATTAAAAAAATCATAATTCCCCCCCCCAAATCAAAACAACCTTGAATAGCTACCCAGCCATCATTGGATTAGTGGCTGATGGTCCACTGGGAAAAAAAAAAGCATCGTCCATGCTTTTCAGAATGTGAGGAAGACTCTGGGAACAGTCTGACCTACGTTTCCTTCACCTCTTTAGAGAAAGGAACTCTACGCAAACCCTCTCTAGATGACCTCACAAGAACAGACTCTTTATGAGTAAAGGGGCTTCTGATGCAGCTTGATGCTGCATTTTGTAGAATGTAGATAATGATTTTATAGGTAATGAATTTGAATTTGGCCTGGAATCCTACTGGAAGAGTTACACTGAAATATAGACTTTTTTCCCCCAATAATGTGTTCTATTTGTCAGCAGCCTGGCTGTTAAATCTGGACCAATTATAGCTTCCAAGTTACTTCAGAGGTGGTCCCATGTACAGCTCATTGCAGTAGTCTAGAAAAGTGATAATAAGGATAAAACATTTCAGCACTAAGCTACAATGGTTTGGTTCACACATATGCGCTATATGTAAAAGAACACTACATATCTACAGAAATGCATATGATTCAGATGAAATATCTCCAGAATGTATATGGGTCAATATAAAAGAAAAAAAAGTGACATTACCGTAGGTGTATATTACAGGCCACCCAACTAATCAGAAGAAATAGATGAACTCTTTGCCAACCAGTTAACAAATGTATGTAGTAATGGGAGACTTCAACTATCCAGATATCAACTGGGAGACAAACTCTGCAACGAGCGGGAGATCAAACAGATTCCTAACCAACCTAGCTGACAACTTTGTCATCCAAAAGGTGGAGGAGGGAACTAGACGTAAAGCCATACTGGACTTAATTCTAACTAATAGAGAAGAAGTGATAGAGGGAGTTGAAGTTGCTGGAACCATGGGTGAAAGTGACCACGTCATACTGGAATTTAATATAACACAAACACTAGCAACAGAAAACAATCCAACCAGTGTCTTGAACTTCAAAAGAGCTGATTTAACAAACTCAGAGAGAACCTAGGAAAGATCCCATGGATGAAAATCCTAAAGGGGAAAACAACCCAAGAAGAGTGGGAAACTCTGAAAAATGCAATCATAAAAGCCTATACCAGCACAATACCACTGAAAAAGAAAAACAAGAAATTCAAGAAGAAACCGGCATGGCTGCACAAAGATCTCTCTGACAAATTGAAAGACAAAAAGGACAAATACAAAAAATGGAAAGAGGGGCACATAACTAAGGCCAATATTCAGCTGACAGCCAGAACGTGCAAAGATGAAGTCAGGAAAGCAAAGGTGCAGAATGAACAAAGACTTGCAACAGAAATCATGGATAATAAAAAAAAGTTTCTTCCAACATATTAACAACAAGAAAAAGGTCAAGGAAACTGTATGTCCGCTAAAGAGAGAAAATAGCAAGGAAATTACAGGCAAGGGGAGAAAGCAGAGCTGCTTAACTCATACTTTTCATCAGTCTTCCCACAAAAAGAAACTATAGCCCAACATACCAAAAAAACCACTGCAAAAGACAAATTAGAAACAAAAATTAAAATAAGCAAGAAAATGGTAAGGGAACACCTATCCGACCTTGACAAATATAAATCACCGGGGCCTGACAGATTGCATCCCAGAATTCTGAAGGAGCTGGCAGATGTTATCTCAGAACCATTGCACCACATCTTTAAAAAATCCTGGAGCACCGGGGAAGTATCTGAGGATTGGAAAAGGGCTGATGTGGTTCCCATCTTCAAGAAAGGGGGGGGGGAAACAGACCCAGGAAACTACAGACCAATCAGTTTAACATCAATACCTGGGAAGATCCTAGAAAAGATAATCAAAAAACAGATTTGCGAACAACTAGAAGCAAACAAAATTATAACCAGTAGCCAGCACGGGTTTGTTAAAAACAGATCATGCCAAATCAATCTTATTTCATTCTTCAACAAAGTGACTAAACTAATAGACCAGCGAAATACTGTGGACATAGTATACTTAGACTTCAGTAAGGTATTTGATAAAGTAGACCACAACCTACTCCTTGGTAAGCTAGAAAAAGCTTGAATAGATAACATCACCACCAGATGGATCTGTAGCTGGCTGGCAAACTGTACTCAAAGAGTAGTCCTCAACCGCACTACATCCACATGGAGAGAAATAAGTAGTGGGGTACCACAAAGTTCTGTCTTAGGCCCAGTACTCTTCAATATCTTCATCAATGACTTAGATGAGAGAATTGAAGGGGAACTCATCAAATTTGCAGATGATACCAAACTGTCACGAATAGCCAACACC
>NW_015387118.1:335422-337882 GCF_001527695.2 Protobothrops mucrosquamatus
CTGGCTGGCAAACTGTACTCAAAGAGTAGTCCTCAACCGCACTACATCCACATGGAGAGAAATAAGTAGTGGGGTACCACAAAGTTCTGTCTTAGGCCCAGTACTCTTCAATATCTTCATCAATGACTTAGATGAGAGAATTGAAGGGGAACTCATCAAATTTGCAGATGATACCAAACTGTCACGAATAGCCAACACCCCAAAAGACAAACTCAGGATCCAAAAAGATCTTGACAAACTTGAACAATGGGCCTTATCCAAGAAAATGAGTTTCAATGTGGAGAAGAGCAAAGTTTTATATTTAGGCAGGAAAAATCAAAGGTACAAGAACAGATTGGGCAAGACCTGGCTTAAAACAGTAACTGTGAGAGGGACCATGGAGTCCTAGTGGACGACCACTTAACCATGAGGCAGCAATGTGCAGCAGCAGCCAAAAAAGCCAGTACAATCCTGGGTTGTATAAACAGAGGCATAGAATCAAGTACCGCTTTATAAAACCCTAGTAAGACCACACCTGGAATACTGCAGCCAATTTTGGTCACCATGTCACCTTTAAATAGTTTAAACAGCATCACAGGATTTGATCTTTCATCAACCTTTGGCAGTCAAAAGAAGTCTTGAAAAAAGCTTTCACCAGCCTGTTTTATAAATCCCGTAAAGAGCCATCATCCAGGATTTCTTGTTGCAGCTGTTCCATGTCCAGATCCTTTTCTTGATTTGTCTTTTTATTCCTATTTTGGTAATCTCAATTTTGTTATCTTCCGTGTCTTCAAATTATCTCATGTTTGTGTCAAGTAAGAATTGTTTTTATTTTTTTCTCATCATCCTCTAAAAGTTTAATCGCTGAAATCTGTATCATTTCTGAGAAATAGTTATTAAAATCTTACTCGATTTTTGGAAGGATTTTTAAGGACTAATTAAAAGTTATAAACAGCTTAATTATTTTAACTCTTTTCTACCTGGTCCTTTAGTTCCCTCTAGTGTCTCTTTGCAACCTTCCAGCCTTAGTTCTTAACATCGCTTTAGTTCCATTCCAAGTATCTCCCATGAGTATATTATTTAATTATATAGTTGTTTTTCAAATCTTACAGAAAAATAATCAATATTCCAAATCTCCCTGGTCTCCCAGTCCATTTGAAACTTTCTTCAATCAAAAAAATAGCTTTTTTTTCTTTTTTGCCATTTGTATATTATTTGAAACTCTTACGACTCTGTTTAAAATCCCTTAAATGCAAAAAATAAGGTAAAACTCAACAGGTGTCAGATTTAAGCTTGCCGATTAGAAGGTCTCTAATATTCATAGTGTGCTTAAATGGAACATTTCCAAATGTGATTAAAAGTGAGTTTGGCTGTCCTTATCATAAGCCCCATCATTGTTGAGAGCAAAGATGTCATTTCCCTCAGTTTCTGGTGCTCAAACCCTTGGGAGACTCCTTTTTTATGGTCTCCTCATAAGGAACTGCCATTCAGACGACTTCTGGTGATCTCCCATTCTTTCCTTCTCTAGCGAGCCACAAAGGACAAGTCTACTTGCTGGTCTTTCTTGTTTGTAGAGACATCTTCAGTCAGGCATGAGTCACTCAAAAGTTCTTGGCTGGGTGTTTTCTGATGGAGATTAAACAGCTGTCTGTCTGGAAAAGCTCCCTGCCCTGAGCAGCCATTGGGCTTGATGCCCTAAATGTTCCCTTTCAGTTCTTTAATTCTATGATGAGAGAGAGGGAGGGAGAGGGGGGAGAGGGAGGGAAGGAGAGAGAGGGAGGGAGGGAGAGAGGGAGAGAGGGAGAGAATGAAGTACTAAAAATAATATATTAAATACCTGAATATTTAATTTCAGCAGAGACGGGGAGAGAGAGGCAGAAACTGGAGCTTGTTTTGCTTACTTGCTTCGCTCACGCCTCTATTGTCCACACATATGACTGAAAATATTCCTAGCTGGGGGAAAAGGCAAAATTAAAAGATTTAATGTCACCGTCTGAAAGCTGTTTAAAAATTACATTTTTCATCTGTCAAGAAAACCCGAGTGTTTATATAACAAAATTGAGAAGCTTAGCCCATCTCTTCTTATGCTCTGTTTTGATCTTTGACATAACTCTGTTGCTTCAGTTTGTCCTTCCATTCTTTTGATCTTTCCCAGATCTGGGAAATCTGCCAGAATGGAGTGGGATCATTAACGACAGTTTGTGTGAAAGAAGGCCTTCCTGTGTGATCTGCCAAATGCGGTCCAGCCATATCTTCATTTTTGCTTGACACTCTCTACCTTTTGCCTATGTTTAAAAAAACAAAACAAAACAGGTTGTTTCCAAAGGTGACAAGAATGTGAAATCACTTGCCATGTCATACACAGCAACCTTCTCCAACATGGTGCCCTTCGGAAATATTGAACATGAATGTCCATCATACTCTGTTAACATGTACTGGCTGAGGATTATAGAAACTGACATCAAACCTAACTGGTTACCA